>NC_092262.1:11877571-11892571 GCF_036320965.1 Panulirus ornatus | reverse complement strand
TAGTAGTTGTAGTAGTAGTAGTGGTAGCAGTGGTGGTAGTAGTGGTAGCAGTGGTGGTAGTTGTGGTAACAGTGGTGGTAGTAGTAGTGGTAGCAGTGGTGGTAGCAGTGGTGGTAGTTGTGGTAACAGTGGTGGTAGTAGTAGTAGTGGTAGTAGTAGTGGTAGTAGTAGTAGTTGTAGTAGTAGTAGTAGTGGTGGTAGTAGTGGTAGCAGTGGTGGTAGCAGTGGTGGTAGTTGTGGTAACAGTGGTGGTGGTGGTAGTGGTAGTAGTGGTGGTAGTAGTGGTAGCAGTGGTGGTAGTAGTGGTAGCAGTGGTGGTAGTTGTGGTAACAGTGGTGGTAGTAGTGGTAGCAGTGGTGGTAGCAGTGGTGGTAGTAGTAGTAGTAAGTAGTAGTAGTAGTAGTGGTGGTAGTAGTGGTAGCAGTGGTGGTAGTTGTGGTAACAGTGGTGGTAGTAGTAGTAGTAGTGGTAGTAGTAGTGGTAGTAGTAGTAGTAGTAGTAGTGGTAGTAGTAGTAGTGGTAGCAGTGGTGGTAGTAGTGGTAGCAGTGGTGGTAGCAGTGGTGGTAGCAGTGGTGGTAGTTGTGGTAACAGTGGTGGTAGTAGTAGTAGTGGTTGGTGGTAGTAGTAGTAGTAGTAAGTAGTAGTAGTAGTGGTGGTGGTAGTAGTAGTAGTGGTTGGTGGTAGTAGTAGTAGTAAGTAGTAGTAGTAGTTAGTAGTAGTGGTAGCAGTGGTGGTAGTTGTGGTAACAGTGGTGGTAGTAGTGGTAATAGTAGTGGTGGTGGTAGTAGTGGTAATAGTAGTGGTGGTGGTGGTGGTAGTGGTAGTAGTAGTAGTTGTAGTAGTTGTAGTAGTTGTAGTAGTTGTAGTAGTTGTAGTAGTTGTAGTAGTTGTAGTAGTTGTAGTAGTTGTAGTAGTTGTAGTAGTTGTAGTAGTTGTAGTAGTTGTAGTAGTTGTAGTAGTAGTAGTAGTGGTTGTGGTAGTTGTAGTGGTAGTAGTAGTAGTAGTTAGTAGTAGTGGTAGCAGTGGTGGTAGTTGTGGTAACAGTGGTGGTGGTGGTACTGGTGGCGACGGGGGAAAACAATATAAATAATACGAACATCTGTAAATATGGACGCAAACATCTTGGTACAGACTGAAATCTGAGATGTAGTAGAAGTAGGGAAATCTGGGATGTAGTGGTAATCTGAGATGTAGTGGTAGAGAAATCTGAGATGTAGTGGTAGAGAAATCTGAGATGTAGTAGAAGTAGGGAAATCTGGGATGTAGTGGTAATCTGAGATGTAGTGGTAGAGAAATCTGAGATGTAGTGGTAGAGAAATCTGAGATGTAGTGGTAGAGAAATCTGAGATGTAGTGGTAGAGAAATCTGAGATGTAGTGGTAGAGAAATCTGAGATGTAGTGGTAGAGAAATCTGAGATGTAGTGGTAGAGAAATCTGAGATGTAGTGGTAGAGAAATCTGGGATGTAGTGGTAGAGAAATCTGAGATGTAGTGGTAGAGAAATCTGAGATGTTTCAGGTATTCACCATCCACGTTCGCCCGTGTCTCTACCCAACACCTTCAGGTATGCCGTCTGTCCATCTGTCTTGTTACTACGGTCTCCAATCATGTATCAAAGGTCTCGCCGTATGATGCTGGGCCCCGCATGGGTTCGAATCCCGGTCGCTTCACTTGGTCCTCAGTCAACCCCAGCTGTTCATCCTCCCCAAATTGCGTATACTTAAGGGGTTGTTTATATATATATATATATATATATATATATATATATATATATATATATATATATATATATATTCCTATGAGTCCATGGGGAAACGAAACACGATAAGTTGCCAAGTGCACTTTCGTGTGATAATCACATCATCAGGGGAGATACAAGAAATAGATATAATTGTCAATTGATATATATATATATATATATATATATATATATATATATATATATATATATATATATATATATATATATATATATATATATATATATATAACCATACAGGCAGTGCAGTAATACCTTACTCAAACCTGCACGAATGGCGTTATGTGTGTGTGAGAGAGAGAGAGAGAGAGAGAGAGAGAGAGAGAGAGAGAGAGAGAGAGAGAGAGAGAGAGAGAGAGAGAGAGAGAGAGAGAGAGAGAATAACACAAATGTGATTGCTAAAGAATATGAGACAGCGAGGAATACGATTCATCCCTGAGTCATGGCCTTCCACAACAATACCATCATCTTCACTACACACACACACACACACACACACACACACACACACACGCGTGACCCCGCCTGACCCCCCCATATATCACTTATCATGACACCTGTTCTTCCCTCCGTCCGCCCCCCCCTCCCCTCCATCCACCCCCTGCCCCCCTCCCCCTCCTAATTAGCCAGGTGGGTCCTCGACTGACCAGGTCATGGGAAAGGGTCGCTGGTGACCTCGTTTGAGGGTCAATTGCTCTGGGGGTCATGTGTGTGTGTGTGTGTGTGTGTGTGTGTGTGTGTTCTACCACTCGCCTGTACACACATAAGCACCAGGTCCCACTGTCCAACAGGACCAGGTAACCCTAACGTAACAATAACAAGATGGTCTTTGTGTCTGGCCCGTACGAAGACCCCATCCCCTTTCAGATACATATCTGGCCCGTACGAAGACCCCCTCAAGTACACATCTGGCCCGTACAAAGACCCCCTCAAGTACACATCTGGTCCGTACAAAGACCCCCTCAAGTACACATCTGGTCCGTACGAAGACCCCCTCAAGTACACATCTGGTCCGTACGAAGACCCCCTCAAGTACACATCTGGTCCGTACAAAGACCCCCTCAAGTACACATCTGGCCCGTACAAAGACCCCCTCAAGTACACATCTGGTCCGTACAAAGACCCCCTCAAGTACACATCTGGCCCGTACAAAGACCCCCTCAAGTACACATCTGGTCCGTACGAAGACCCCCTCAAGTACACATCTGGTCCGTACAAAGACCCCCTCAAGTACACATCTGGTCCGTACGAAGACCCCCTCAAGTACACATCTGGTCCGTACAAAGACCCCCTCAAGTACACATCTGGTCCGTACGAAGACCCCCTCAAGTACACATCTGGTCCGTACAAAGACCCCCTCAAGTACACATCTGGTCCGTACAAAGACCCCCTCAAGTACACATCTGGTCCGTACGAAGACCCCCTCAAGTACACATCTGGTCCGTACAAAGACCCCCTCAAGTACACATCTGGTCCGTACAAAGACCCCCTCAAGTACACATCTGGTCCGTACGAAGACCCCCTCAAGTACACATCTGGTCCGTACAAAGACCCCCTCAAGTACACATCTGGTCCGTACAAAGACCCCCTCAAGTACACATCTGGTCCGTACAAAGACCCCCTCAAGTACACATCTGGTCCGTACGAAGACCCCCTCAAGTACACATCTGGTCCGTACAAAGACCCCCTCAAGTACACATCTGGTCCGTACAAAGACCCCCTCAAGTACACATCTGGTCCGTACGAAGACCCCCTCAAGTACACATCTGGTCCGTACAAAGACCCATTCAAGTACACATCTGGTCCGTACAAAGACCCCCTCAAGTACACATCTGGTCCGTACAAAGACCCCCTCAAGTACACATCTGGTCCGTACAAAGACCCCCTCAAGTACACATCTGGTCCGTACAAAGACCCCCTCAAGTACACATCTGGTCCGTACGAAGACCCCCTCAAGTACACATCTGGTCCGTACAAAGACCCCCTCAAGTACACATCTGGTCCGTACAAAGACCCCCTCAAGTACACATCTGGTCCGTACGAAGACCCCCTCAAGTACACATCTGGCCCGTACAAAGACCCCCTCAAGTACACATGTGGTCCGTACAAAGACCCCCTCAAGTACACATCTGGTCCGTACGAAGACCCCCTCAAGTACACATCTGGTCCGTACGAAGACCCCCTCAAGTACACATCTGGCCCGTACAAAGACCCCCTCAAGTACACATCTGGTCCGTACGAAGACCCCCTCAAGTACACATCTGGCCCGTACAAAGACCCCCTCAAGTACACATGTGGGGAAGATAAAGACTTACAATATTGTCTTAAGTGTAAACAACTCTCAAGGGGAGAGTGAGGCATTGTGCAAATACAGGAGGAAGAGCGTGCCTGGGGGGGGTGGGGGGCTGAGGGGTACTGGGGACACGGGGGGGGTTAAGGTGGGGGAATGGGGAAGGAAGGGAGGGGGTTGGGGTGGGTGGGGGGTTCAGCTGTGGGTTGGGGGGTGGGGGGTTCAGCTGTGGGGTTGGGGTGGGTGAGGGGGTTCAGCTGTGGGGTGGGGGGTGGGGGGTTCAGCTGTGGGTTGGGGGGTGGGGGGTTCAGCTGTGGGGTTGGGGTGGGTGAGGGGGTTCAGCTGTGGGGTTGGGGGTGGGGGGTTCAGCTGTGGGGTTGGGGTGGGTGAGGGGGTTCAGCTGTGGGGTGGGGGGTGGGGGGGTTCAGCTGGTTCCCGTATACTCTAGAGTGTGAGGGGGAGGGAGGGAGGCTGTCTTGTGCCCCCCCCTCCCCCCACACCTTCCCCCCCCCCGCTCCACTGTGAGGGGGTTCACGGCTGTGGCCCCGAGGTACTGGGGTGTGCATGTGTGGCCCCGGGGTACTGGGGTGTGCATGTGTGGCCCCGGGGTACTGGGGTGTGCATGTGTGGCCCCGGGGTACTGGGGTGTGCATGTGTGGCCCCGGGGTACTGGGGTGTGCATGTGTGGCCCCGGGGTACTGGGGTGTGCATGTGTGGCCCCGGGGTACTGGGGTGTGCATGTGTGGCCCCGGGGTACTGGGGTGTGCATGTGTGGCCCCGGGGTACTAAGGTGTGCATGTGTGGCCCTAACCAAGGGGCTAGTGTGTGCGTCTGTGGCCCTCCCCCCTCCACCCGCACGGGGGGTTGCACGTGCGTGGCCCCCAGAACGGGGAGTGCACGTGCGTGGCTCCCAGAACGGGGAGTGCACGTGAGTGGCTCACAGAACAGGGGAACTGCACGTGCGTGGGCGCCCCATCCCCCCAGCACGGGGTGGTGGTGCACGTGCGTGGGCACCCCCTCCCCCCAGTACGGGGTGGTGGTGCACGTGCGTGGGCGCCCCCCTCCCCCCAGCACGGGGTGGTGGTGGTGCACGTGCGTGGGCGCCCCCCTCCCTCCCCCCAGCACGGGGTGGTGGTGCACGTGCGTGGGCGCCCCCCCTCCCTCCCCCCAGCACGGGGTGCTGGTGCACGTGCGTGGGCGCCCCATCCCCCCAGCACGGGGTGGTGGTGCACGTGCGTGGGCGCCCCCCTCCCTCCCCCCCCAGCACGGGGTGGTGGTGGTGCACGTGCGTGTCCCCCCCGTCCCAGCGTACACTAGCTGGGGGAGGAAGCAGCTGGACCTGCTGGTTGGATCGATTGAGAGCTGGAGTGAGGACCGGGGGGGGAGGGCCTCCCTCCCTCCCTTCCTCGAGTGGGGAGGTGCCTCCTGCTGGGGTGGGCCCACAGGGGAGGCCCTGGGTACGTCTGGTGGTAGATTGGACACACAGGGGAGGACCTGGGTAAGTCTGCTGTTGGGGTGGGCCCACAGGGGAGGCCCTGGATAAGTCTGCTGCATGGGGTGAGCCCACAGGGGAGGCCCTGGGTACGTCTTCTGTTGGGGTGGGCCCAAAGGAAAGGCCATGGGTAAGTCTACTACTGAAGTGGGTCCACAGGGGAGGCCCTGGGTACGTCTTCTGTTGGGGTGGGCCCAAAGGAAAGGCCATGAGTAAGTCTACTACTGAAGTTGGTCCACAGGGGAGGCCCTGGGTACGTCTGCTGCTGGGGTGGGCGCACAGGGGAGGCCCTGGGTACGTCTGCTGTTGAGGTGGGTCCACAGGGGAGGCCCTAGGTAAGTCTGGTGCTGGAGTGGGCCCACAGGGGAGGCACTGGGTAAGTCTGCTTCTGGGGTGGGCCCACAGAGAAGGCCCTGGGTACGTCTGCTGTTGAGGTGGGTCCACAGGGGAGGCCCTGGGTAAGTCTGGTGCTGGGGTGGGCCCACAGGGGAGGCCCTGGGTACGTCTGTCTCTGGAGCGGGCCCACAGGGGAGGACCTGGGTACGTCTGCTGCTGGGGTGAGCCCAGTGGAGGGGCCCTAGGTACGTCTGCTACTGGGGAGGGCTCACTGGAGTGAGCCCACAGGAGGGGCCAGGGATAAGCCTGATGGTGGGCTGGGTCCACAGGAGGGGCCCGGGATACGAATGCTGCTGGGCTGGGCCCACAGGAGGGACCCTAGGTACAACTGGTGCTGAGGTGGGCCCACAGGAGGGACCCTAGGTACAACTGGTGCTGGGGTGGGCCCACAGGAGGGATCCTGGTTACGTCTGCTGCTGGGGAGGGCTCACTGGAGTGAGCCCACAGGAGGGGCCACATTAAGCCTGATGTTGGGCTGGGCCCACAGGAGGGACCCTTGTGGGCTGGGGTGGGCCACAAGAGGGGCCCTAGGTATGTCTGGTGCTGTTATGTCCCCCGGAGCATTATGACACATGACCTACAGTATGTCCCCCGGAGCATTATGACACATGACCTACAGTATGTCCCCCGGAGCATTATGACACATGACCTACAGTATGTCCCCCGGAGCATTATGACACATGACCTACAGTATGTCCCCCGGAGCATTATGACACATGACCTACAGTATGTCCCCGGAGCATTATGACACATGACCTACAGTATGTCCCCCGGAGCATTATGACACATGACCTACAGTATGTCCCCGGAGCATTATGACACATGACCTACAGTATGTCCCCGGAGCATTATGACACATGACCTACAGTATGTCCCCGGAGCATTATGACACATGACCTACAGTATGTCCCCGGAGCATTATGACACATGACCTACAGAATGTCCCCCGGAGCATTATGACACATGACCTACAGTATGTCCCCGGAGCATTATGACACATGACCTACAGTATGTCCCCGGAGCATTATGACACATGACCTACAGTATGTCCCCGGAGCATTATGACACATGACCTACAGTATGTCCCCGGAGCATTATGACACATGACCTACAGTATGTCCCCGGAGCATTATGACACATGACCTACAGTATGTCCCCGGAGCATTATGACACATGACCTACAGTATGTCCCCGGAGCATTATGACACATGACCTACAGTATGTCCCCGGAGCATTATGACACATGACCTACAGTATGTCCCCCGGAGCATTATGACACATGACCTACAGTATGTCCCCCGGAGCATTATGACACATGACCTACAGTATGTCCCCGGAGCATTATGACACATGACCTACAGTATGTCCCCCGGAGCATTATGACACATGACCTACAGTATGTCCCCGGAGCATTATGACACATGACCTACAGTATGTCCCCGGAGCATTATGACACATGACCTACAGTATGTCCCCCGGAGCATTATGACACATGACCTACAGTATGTCCCCCGGAGCATTATGACACATGACCTACAGTATGTCCCCCGGAGCATTATGACACATGACCTACAGTATGTCCCCGGAGCATTATGACACATGACCTACAGAATGTCCCCGGAGCATTATGACACATGACCTACAGAATGTCCCCCGGAGCATTATGACACATGACCTACAGTATGTCCCCCGGAGCATTATGACATGACCTACAGTATGTCCCCCGGAGCATTATGACACATGACCTACAGTATGTTCCCCGGAGCATTATGACACATGACCTACAGTATGTCCCCGGAGCATTATGACACATGACCTACAGTATGTCCCCCGGAGCATTATGACATGACCTACAGTATGTCCCCCGGAGCATTATGACACATGACCCACAGTATGTCTCCGGAGCATTATGACACATGACCTGCAGTATGTCACCCGGAGCATTATGACACATGACCTACAGTATGTACCGGAGCATTATGACACATGACCTACAGTATGTCACCCGGAGCATTATGACACATGACCTACAGTATGTCCCCGGAGCATTATGACACATGACCTACAGTATGTCACCCGGAGCATTATGACACATGACCTACAGTATGTCCCTCGGAGCATTATGACACATGACCTACAGTATGTCACCCGGAGCATTATGACACATGACCTACAGTATGTCCCCGGAGCATTATGACACATGACCTACAGTATGTCCCTCGGAGCATTATGACACATGACCTACAGTATGTCCCTCGGAGCATTATGACACATGACCTACAGTATGTCCCTCGGAGCATTATGACACATGACCTACAGTATGTCACCCGGAGCATTATGACACATGACCTACAGTATGTCCCCGGAGCATTATGACACATGACCTACAGTATGTCCCTCGGAGCATTATGACACATGACCTACAGTATGTCCCCGGAGCATTATAACACATGACCTGCAGTATGTCCCCGGAGCATTATGACACATGACCTACAGTATGTCCCCGGAGCATTATGACACATGACCTACAGTATGTCCCTCGGAGCATTATGACACGACCTACAGTATGTCCCCGGAGCATTATGACACATGACCTACAGTATGTCCCCCGGAGCATTATGACACATGACCTACAGTATGTCCCCGGAGCATTATGACATTATCTACAGTATGTCCCCCGGAGCATTATGACACATGACCTACAGTATGTTCCCGGAGCATTATGACACATGACCTACAGTATGTTCCCCGGAGCATTATGACACATGACCTACAGTATGTCCCCGGAGCATTATGACACATGACCTACAGTATGTCCCCCGGAGCATTATGACACATGACCTACAGTATGTCCCCCGGAGCATTATGACACATGACCTACAGTATGTCCCCGGAGCATTATGACACATGACCTACAGTATGTTCCCCGGAGCATTATGACACATGACCTACAGTATGTCCCCGGAGCATTATGACACATGACCTACAGTATGTCCCCGGAGCATTATGACACATGACCTACAGTATGTCCCCCGGAGCATTATGACACATGACCTACAGTATGTCCCCCGGAGCATTATGACACATGACCTACAGTATGTCCCCGGAGCATTATGACACATGACCTACAGTATGTTCCCCGGAGCATTATGACACATGACCTACAGTATGTCCCCCGGAGCATTATGACACATGACCTACAGTATGTCCCCCGGAGCATTATGACACATGACCTACAGTATGTCCCCGGAGCATTATGACACATGACCTACAGTATGTCCCCGGAGCATTATGACACATGACCTACAGTATGTCCCCCGGAGCATTATGACACATGACCTACAGTATGTCCCCCATTCTCTGTGAAACTGATACAGTTTTCTTCATATCGCCCCCCGACATCCCTGACGGAACGGAAAACGGACTCCGGGAGCCACAGACATCTACTCCCCCCCCCCCCCCCCGATGTTTCAGGTAGTCTACGGGTAGACGTAACCACAACATCTACTGGAGGACAAAAAAAAAAAGTCTACGAAATTATCTATCAACGTTTCAGTAACACAGGCGTCTCGATGTCTATCGAGGTGGGGGGGAGGGGGCTGTAGATGGACTCAGAGGGAGGGGGGGAGGGGGAGGGGGGATAGAGCCGCTGGCTGGGCTCGTGTGGGGGGGAGGGGGATGGGGTGGGGGGGTGGTAGACGGATGACTGGGGTCGGTAGGGGGGGGGGGGAGAGAGGGAGGTGGGCTGAGGGTAGGGGGGAGGGGGAGGGGAGGGGGGATGGAGCGGTGGCTGGGGTGGGGGTGTGTGGGGGTTGTTGTGACCATCTGGTGTACATGTTGTCAGAGTCTCAAAGTGACCATAATGTCTCATTTCTTAACACCCTGACATTTGACTATATACATTTCCTGTCATCTATCAATATACATTTCCTGTCATCTATCAATACACATATTCTGTCATCTATCAATATACATTTCCTGTCATCTATCAATATACATTTCCTGTCATCTATCAATATACATATTCTGTCATGTATCAATACACATATTCTGTCATCTATCAATACATATATTCTGTCATCTATCAATATACATATTCTGTCATGTATCAATATACATTTCCTGTCATCTATCAATAGACCTAGCCAACCCCAGCCCAGCCTAGCCTAGCCAACCCCAGCCTAACCTAGGCAAGCCTCGCCTAGCCTCACCCGGAAAGAGAGCCAGCCTATAACCCCCCCCCCCCCCCCGTGTCATCACCTCGCCTGCTAACACCAAAATGGCTATTTATGCCGGGCCTTCCACCTCTGACATTTACAAGACGGCTAAAAATATCTGTAAAAGCCATCTTTGACCAGCAAGGAGAGACCTTGTACACAATCTGTCCAGCACCGCTCCGTACACACTGGCTCACACTGGGCTGTCTTAACCTTGTCAACAACAAATATGGTGGAGTGTTTTCCCGGGGATGGGATGACCGCGATCAGTAATCGCATTATATCTATGTAATCAGTTATCATGTGGTGCTATAAGCAGTCGTCATTCATCGTGCGCGTCCGGCTGATGAATGAAATCACAGTCTTACACTTCCTTCATAATCACTTTGAGAATTACGATCAAATTAAAAAGAGTTTACGAGAATTGATCGAAATGAACAGCATTGATCGCGTCGCTTGTAATCCATTATGATCAACGGAGCTCCTGGTTCAACCTTGCTCATATGATGTATTATCTATCGTCATGTATTATCTATCAGTGGTCATGATATCTTCATGATGTATTATCTATCGTCATGTATTATCTATCAGTGGTCATATCTTTATGATGTATTATCTATCATAATGTATTATCTATCAGTGGTCATCATATCTTCAGGACGTCATATCTTCATGATGCATTATCTATCATAATGTATTATCTATCAGTGGTTATGATATCGTCATAATGTATTATCTATCAGTGGTCATCATATCTTCAAGATGTCATATCTTCATGATGTATTATCTGTCATAATGTATTATCTATCAGTGGTTATGATATCGTCATAATGTATTATCTATCAGTGGTCATCATATCTTCATGATGCATTATCTATCATCATAATGTATTATCTATCAGTGGTCATCATATCTTCACGATGTATTATCTATCCTTGAGCACGAGTGTACGACCCTTGAGCACGACGGTACGACCCTTGATCACGACGGTACGACCCTTGAACACGACGGTACGACCCTTGAACACGACGGTACGATCCTTGAGCACGACGGTACGACCCTTGAGCACGACGGCACGACCCTTGAACACGACGGTACGACCCTTGTTAGTGCTTGTTGGCTGGTTCCTGCTGTTGGCCTAAACAGCTGCCAGGGTCGTTAAAGCCTTCAAACCACCGACCTACCCAAACAGTTTGGAAAGGAGTGAAAAAAAAAACGTAATGATTCATTCATAGAAAACTGTTGTTCAGTGTTGGGAGACTAAATCATAAATTGTACAAATTATCAATTATCATAAAAGTTATCTCACCGAGTGCCAAGGAACAATAAATAAATGAAAAAACTAAATCAAAATCGTTGTGGTTTTAAAAACTCCATTTTCTTGTAAAGGTGTGCTCTTCCCATTTTCTATAAGGCGAAGCCCCTTATAAAAACCAACTTTAAATATAGTTTTACTATATTTTCTACAGAGTTTTGTCATAACTTAATTATTCTCAACATTTTTCTTTCATCTCTAATTGTTTTTATGCATATTTTTGTCTGATCTTCATCTAAATTTCTTTATTCCGTTTTCAGTCTCTTGTTTACGAGGTTATTAGAGAAAATGTTTACGGTGAGGTGTTGGGGTAACCTACTGTTTCCAATGGGCTATGGATGCTGCGCTCCACGCAGGAGCAGGGAAGGGTTGGACTCCTCCTCTGTAGCTCCCTCATAATACTGGATGATGAATATTATGTACAATTCCTTCTGTATGTAGTGAATATTTCTGCCTAAACAAAAAGTGAAAAAAAATGAATGAAATATGTAATATCGCCAAATTAAAAATTTGCGAATAAAATCAGTAATATCGCCGAATTAAAAATTTGCGAATAAAACCTGTAATATCGCTAAATTAAAAATTTGCAAATAAAATCTGTAATATCGCCAAATTTACATAAGACCATAAATGTTTTCTCCATACTCATCTTAAATTTCAAAATTCTAAAATTTGTACTTCAATCTCAATGACCAAAATCACACTTCCATACAAACCCAAAAAATAAATGACCCCATTTATCATCGACATAAACGTAAAAAGAAAATAAATAACACAATCGCGAGTAAACAAAGAGGCCAGTGAAAACCTGGAGTGGCAGAACGAAACTGTAAGTAAAAAGGTGGAGAGACAAAAGGCCAGCAACAGATGACGAAAACATGGTCAGAACTCCTACTTACTCATATGGCTGGTCAGTTTTTCTCTAAGAACCCAACGCCAACGAGGCCATTTATCGTAAATATAAATACGCCAACTGTTATAGTAACCTCTGGTGAACACGATGTTCTCGTCATGTTCACAGAGAACAATGGAATCGTATTATCATTACTCGTCCTCGACTTAATATTTTACGTGTCTGTGAATTTGCTACAGAAAATTTTTTCCTCTAAAAAAAAATCCATCAAATTAAATAACGTGATTATTACAATAAATAAGTCGAATTTAGCATCGTCCACTGAATTAATAATAATAATTATAATAATAATAATATATTCATATATAATCAATTTATTTATATTCATTTAATATACTCAATCGCCGTTTCCCTCGTCAGCGAGATAGCGCCAGAAAAACAGGCACCACAAGGTCGAGAGATAACAGGGGCCACAGAGTCGAGAGATAACAGGAGACACAAGGTCGAGAGATAACAGGGGCCACAAGGTCGAGAGATAACAGGAGACACAAGGTCGAGAGATAACAAGAAACCAGAGGCCATGATAAGAGCAGCTCCTCTGTACAACTTGTTTACCTGCCAACTTACATTTTGGTCAGACTGTACATAGCGATACATAGAAAATGGTGGTTTCGATATAAATAATTATTTCTTCGCTTATCATAATGAAAATAGGAATATACATATAAATGGACTAACATATCTCTTAATTAGCCGTAAGTTGAGGTACAAATGAGAGGTTTGAGGTGACATTTCTGACCAGAGAAGAGAGTAAGTGGAAGATTAGCTCTTGGAACTATGTAGTTAACGAGTAACTTGGTCTTATGACACTAAGTTATCATTGTCAATTTTAAGAGATGGAGTGGACCTCAAGAGTACATAAGTCCTTCCCTACAAACAAATAAATAATAATGAACTACCAGGCCATGATTATAATTATCTTAAACCCTCACTTATTTATTTACCCTATGAGCTCTGAGTTATACATAGATATAACAACAGAGTTCAAGTTTGTGGTTATGACCGAGTCTGTGTGTTGTGGTTACGGATAACCATAACTGAAAATGTGTATATTTAATCTTTCATTCTAGCGTAACACGAAACACTTACGAATATATATATATATATATATAAACGTTCGTTATCAACAATTTATATATATATTTATTTATTAATTACGATTGGGGTATATATATATATATATATATATATATATATCTTTTTTTTTTTTTTTCATACTATTCGCCATTTCCCGCGATAGCGAGGTAGCGTTAAGAACAGAGGACTGGGCCTTTGAGGGAATATCCTCACCTGGCAGTAGTAGTAGTAGTAGAAGTATATAATACATCATATATATATATATATATATATATATATATATATATATATATATATATATATATATATATATATATACCTGCATCTTTCCCTGTGGCTACCATTACACCTTTTCAACCGCTTATGAAATTTAAAGAAATTAGTAGAATTATTAACGTACAAACGAATTACGAATTAAAAAAAAAAAACTTTAAGTGATCTTGCCTGTGATCATAGGTTTGTGGACGTTTTCATAATACATCATCATCATCTTCCCAGTGTTTATCATGCGGGCCACCTCCCCACCCACCCTCACTAGGAACTTAGGCCCCACGAGCCGTTATATTGCCGACTGATCGGCACCAAAGTGGCAAAAGTAATTCACCGATTTGTTTTCTCTTACTTCCGCCACAGTACTGGCTCTAGCGGCAGCACGTCAACCGCGTACCGTTTTCTATGCTGCTTGGTCAGACCCCAGTCACAATAAAACATGTTTGGTTACAACTAACACACGAGGGCGCGCGTGTAAACATGCACCCACCCCCCAGCAATCGTGGCCATCTTGGACGACCCGAAAACCGTAACGAAAAGTATATAAGAAATTAATGTCAGGCGCCTCAGCCCAACTCTATGGACTTAAAACTAGACCAAAAAAAAAACTATCGTCCTTCTTTCGTCTTCGTCTAAGCTTAAGCTTTAAATCTAGCGGGCGCTAAGGCTGTACTCAATGGGGAGTATCTATATGTCCCACACCCGCTAAAAATATATATATTTTGAGCATATGTTATCCTCAGACGGTCAAGTGCTTTTAAATGCACGACTAAATGGAACTGTTTACTTGGCCAAGTAATAAATGAATTATCACAATAATACTAGTATCGTACAACCACTACTTCTACTACTAACCATACTTTTACTACTACTACTATTACCACCACTACTACTACTACTACTACTAATGATAATAATAATAGTAATAATAATAATAATAATAATAATAATAATAATAATAATAATAATATTAACAAAAAATATTCGTTATAATATTCAAAATCTAAGTTCCGTTGTAAATTCAAATCCCTTCCTTCTCTACCGCCCTAAATTTAGGTAAAATTATTACTCCATTCTTCCCTAAATTGTAAATTATATAACCTGTTCGCTTTTTTTCCTGATAAATTTATTCCATACCCGATAAATTTATTTATTTACTTATTTAGTGTCAAAAAACAATGGAAGTCATGACGCAGTCAATTTTGCCTGACGATTATTTCTGAACCCCTTACTAAGAACACGACGAGACTTGTCGTCGTACTCAGGGGTGA
>NC_092262.1:11742571-11875071 GCF_036320965.1 Panulirus ornatus | reverse complement strand
ATCATAATGTCCACAGTTTAGTCTTGTTAAATTTGCATATTGAGAGATAAATTACAAAATGGAGTCGTAATTATTTTTAGTTCTAAAAAGTTCAAGGTAACATTACGAGCAAGTGCGGGTTACAGTATCAAGAGCCATCTTTCTCTTGTAATGATATATGCAAAAGTCAAAGATTTGTAGACAACTGTGAGGAAAATTACTTTCTGTTGTCAAAAGTAATAATGCTATAAGAGGGAACGTATCAATTAATCTTTCATTATTCTTATATATATATATATATATATATATATATATATATATATATATATATATATATATATATATATATACATTCACCTGTTTGGTCACATCGCGTGAGATTGCCTTGTTAAGTAAAGCCAACACCAGGTTGTGCATAATAAATCCAGTAATATATATGTACATGATACAGACTTGGCCATGCACATGTCATCATGGACCAGAGGAAGGAACACGTGGCCAATACAACTCATAACATTTCTCAATCAATAAGACGATAAACTATATATATACATTTATATAAATAGACCCCTAAAAAAAAAAACCTTTTGGAAATACTGTAGGTATGAACATGGGTCACTAAAGCGAGGCTCAATGTCTTTGTCATGTGTGATGTAGAAATTTGTGCAATAAACTCTAAGGAAATATTGGTTGTAGAGAAATTTATTTCAAAAAGAAACTTAAGACAAAAAAAATTGAGAGTATGATTGGCCTCAAAGGTTTTAAATTATCCTATAGGGTCCATGACTATATATATATATATATATATATATATATATATATATATATATATATATATATATATATATATATATATAATCACTATGTATATCATTTATCATACTGAAACACACATTACCGATATATGTAAAAGTTGAAACAGTTTTGTTTTATAAATTATGAGATTAATTAATTTCGTGCCACTTGTGATGTTACTGATTAAGTGCACAACCCAACCCTATTTCAACTCCTTCCCACTCCTCCAGAAAACCATACATTGTTGACGACCCAATCAAACATCTAAACTAGTTCTAAGATAATTATGGGATTAAATTAGTTATCTATGAGATATAAGTTACAGGACTCAGTACCTGGCCAGCATCACCACCACCAGCAGGAGGGACACACACACAACCTCCTCCTCCCTCAGTTATCATCATCCTCAACTTCACTATTTTTCGCGTAAAATCTTCCCTCCTCCTCCTCCTCCTCCTCCTCCCCCACTCCTCCTTGAGGAGGGAACATGGCAATCAAGGTGTCCCTCCCCCACCACCACCACAGCTGTGCATGGCAGACCTGCATGGCAGGGGTAGTGTGTGCTGGGTGAAATATTCATGTACTTACGGTGTCGTGCATGGTGTGAGCGGGCGACCTGGGCGACATGGGGAGAGGTGCCCCCATGTGGACAACCTCCTACACCACTACGGCCTACACCATGGCCTCACCACTTGCCTCACCACATGGGCATCACATCACTTCATTCATCACAGCGTCACACTCCTAGATTAGTAATTTATGGACCACCAGCCTCTCTGGAATGCCGAGCTCACACGGATTCGGCCTTCTTCATCTGCCTCACTCACACCTCATCTTAGGGAGTAATGTCTTCATTTGGGACGCCTTCACCGGGTCACGGGCGCGCACACCTTCCCCGAGTCACTGACACCAGGAGCCGGATGCATGGTGGGGGGTTCTCCGCGTCACTAGAACTTGGAAGTGAGTAAAAAAAGTGGGAAAATGGTCATGTCCACCTGCCCTAGAGCGAGCATCTTCCATTCAGTGTCGTCTGCTCAGTGGGGTCGCGCGCAATCGCACTCGCCGCCCGTAAATCGGCCGTCCCTATTGTCAAATTTTTATCCCGGTAACCCCGAGCAACCAACCTCGCTCACACTCTCACTCCATTGTGACATCCTTCCTCTACATTCCCCCCAAATCAATTCTCTCCGGTTATAATGGGTGGATCTTATTATT
Source organism: Panulirus ornatus (assembly GCF_036320965.1). NCBI lineage: Eukaryota > Metazoa > Arthropoda > Malacostraca > Decapoda > Palinuridae > Panulirus > Panulirus ornatus. The sequence continues at coordinate 11,873,082 of NC_092262.1, read as the reverse complement.
CTTTTTTCAGTGTAGAGATCGCATAATGATTTAGGTCGGCCTGAGAGAGTTCATCTTTGCTCACGTCTGCGGGATTCATCGCTGGGGAAGATCAGGGACAACCCCACAGAGCCTAACATATTTTTAGAAAAATAATCATAGATATTAATCATTTAATAATTCATTTATATGATGTTAATCTCATTCATTGCCGTTATTCGGCCATGGAGCTCCGGCTTCGTCATCCGAACACATGTCAGCATCGTTGTCACGATTTCGGACACTGGGAGTAAACAGTCATCAGCTGACGAGGGAGGGGTTTGTGCCAGGGGCCGACCACGATCAGGTTAAACGCACATCCTCGCCATTCTGGGCTCATTTACTCTGAGAAAAGGGCCGTGAAATGTGTCCAGCTTGATTTCCTGTCGGGATAAATCACCAGTTGTAGGATGAGTGACCGAGATTATTCGCCGCTGAGCTCGGCCTGTGTTCGAGCCCTCAGCGACAAGTTGTACGACAAGCGAAAGGCGGCGGCCCTAGAGATAGAGAAGTAAGGATTAATGCCACGTGAGCCTATCTGAATTATTCATATAATGAGAAGAATATTTTTTTTTTTAGCCAAGACGGTATCTTTCACCGCGGGACCAAAGATGATAATTATAATAACATTCCTTACATAGTCGAGTTGTTAAGCGTAAGGTATGGAGTTGTACTACTTTTGTTTACCTTCATAGAGGTATAGAGTAGTAGGGCTACAAAACGTCTTTACCTTATATTCTCTACAGCATATGAAACTTGGTTATTTATAATATTATAAAATCTCTGTTTCCCGCGTTAGCGAGGGAGTGGCAGGCAACAGACGAAGAATGGCCCATCCACTCATATACGCACACGCATACACACACACACACACACACACACATATATATATATATATATTTTTTTTTTTTTTTGCTTTGTCGCTGTCTCCCGCGTTTGCGAGGTAGCGCAAACAGACGAAAGAAATGGCCCAACCCACCCCCATACACATGTATATACATACGTCCACACACGCAAATATACATACCTAAACAGCTTTCCATGGTTTACCCCAGACGCTTCACATGCCCTGATTCAATCCATTGACAGCACGTCAACCCCGGTATACCGCATCGATCCAATTCACTCTATTCCTTGCCCTCCTTTCCCCCTCCTGCATGTTCAGGCCCCGATCACACAAATTTCTTTTTCACTCCATCTTTCCACCTCCAATTTGGTCTCCCACTTCTCCTCGTTCCCTCCACCTCCGACACATATATCCTCTTGGTCAATCTTTCCTCACTCATTCTCTCCATGTGCCCAAACCATTTCAAAACACCCTCTTCTGCTCTCTCAACCACGCTCTTTTTATTTCCACACATCTCTCTTACCCTTACGTTAGTTACACGGTCAAACCACCTCACATCACACATTGTCCTCAAACATCTCATTTCCAGCACATCCATCCTCCTGCACACAACTCTATCCATAGCCCACGCCTCGCAACCATACAACATTGTTGGAACCACTATTCCTTCAAACATACCCATTTTTGCTTTCCGAGATAATGTTCTCGACTTCCAACCATTCTTCAAGGCTCCCAGGATTTTCGCCCCCTCCCCCACCCTATGATCCACTTCCGCTTCCATGGTTCCATCCGCTGCCAGATCCACTCCAAGATATCTAAAACACTTTACTTCCTCCAGTTTTTCTCCATTCAAACTTACCTCCAAATTGACTTGACCCTCAACCCTACTGTACCTAATAACCTTGCTCTTATTCACATTTACTCTTAACTTTCTTCTTTCACACACTTTACCAAACTCAGTCACCAGCTTCTGCAGTTTCTCACATGAATCAGCCACCAGCGCTGTATCATCAGCGAACAACAACTGACTCACTTCCCAAGCTCTCTCATCCCCAACAGACTTCATACTTGCCCCCTCTTTCCAAAACTCTTGCATTCACCTCCCTAACAACCCCATCCATAAACAAATTAAACAACCATGGAGACATCACACACCCCTGCCGCAAACCTACATTTACTGAAAACCAATCACTTTCCTCTCTTCCTACACGTACACATGCCTTACATCCTCGATAAAAACTTTTCACTGCTTCTAACAACTTGCCTCCCACACCATATATTCTTAATACCTTCCACAGAGCATCTCTATCAACTCTATCATATGCCTTCTCCAGATCCATAAATGCTGCATACAAATCCATTTGCTTTTCTAAGTATTTCTCACATACATTCTTCAAAGCAATTTTTTTTTTTTTTTTTTTTTTTTTTTGCTTTGTCGCTGTCTCCCGCGTTTGCGAGGTAGCGCAAGGAAACAGACGAATATCTATATATATATATATATATATATATATATATATATATATATATGTATATATCTTTTTCTTTTCTTTCTTTTCTTTCAAACTATTCGCCATTTCCTGCATTAGCGAGGTAGCGTTAAGAACAGAAAACTGGGCCTTTAAGGGAATACCCTCACCTGGCCTAATACTCTGTTCCTTCTTTTGGAAAATTAAAAAAAAACGAGAGGGGAGGATTTCCAGCCCCCCGCTCCCTCCCCTTTTAGTCGCCTTCTACGACACGCAGGGAATACGTGGAAAGTATTCTTTCTCCCCTATCCCCAGGGATAATATATATATATATATATATATATATATATATATATATATATATATATATATATATATAATATATTTTTTTTTTTTTTTTTTTCCAAAAGAAGGAACAGAGAAGGGGGCCAGGTGAGGATATTCCCTCAAAGGCCCAGTCCTCTGTTCTTAACGCTACCTCGTTGATGCGGAAAATGGCGAATAGTATGAAAAAGAAATATATAAACACCCATATATGCACATACATACACAGAGATATATACATATATATGCATGTTGGAAAGGATCACAATTTTGCATATAATCAGGTGTATTCCTATGAGTTCATGGGGAAAAAGGAAACACGTTAAGTTCCCAAGTGCACTTTCGTGTAATAATCACATCATCGGGGGAGACTCGGGAACTTATCGTGTTTCACTTTTCCCTGTGGACTCATAGGAATATGCATGTACACATTCATACTTACTTGCCTTCATCCATTCCTGGTGCTACCCGATCCCACAGGAAACAGCATCACTACTCCCTGCTTCTGCGAGGTAGTGCCGGGAAAACGTTTAACGTTTATGTAAAATGAAGCAGACATGTAGAGCATGGATGATGTTGTGATGTGCAGCTAATGCATGAACGTAACGTAAGGACAATTTTTAGATAATAGTTTAATGCATAAAGTTAGTTCTCTAGAGATAGAGGAAAATTTTCGAATAAATATTATAAACAATAGATATGATAGGAAGGACTGGTACGGTATTTTTCTTTGTTAGAATTAAAGAAAATTCAAGGTGTCATATCTTTATATTTTTTAGTACAGTTGGGTTATATATGAATTTGTGCTGGTTTAATCTTTAATCATTTTCTAGTTTAGGGGCACGATGAAAAAAATTAGGAATATCTTACTTTATTTTGCAGTGGTAATGCATCATGTAGAAAACTTAAGAAGATTGCTGGAGCATACTGTGAAAAAAGAAAAATTTTGTTTCAGAAAAATTACTCACTAATAGGGGAGTTATGAAAATCCTACATAATTTTTCCTAAGCTTCTGATATTTACATCATTTTGGATGTTATTTGAAAATGTATTATTGCTGTGGTTTTGTGTTTATGACTGTTGCTAGGAGGTTCATGTATTGAGTTCACACAAAGAGTAATGAGGTCTAGTTGATTAGCATGTTAATTAGTATTTTACTTCTTATATTTGTAAAATGTATTTATGAAAATTACACTTATTTCGTATTTCAGCAGTAGTAGACATACGAATGAGACCATTTACCTTTTTTTTTAAAATGTTTTTACACCTTACCAGTAATGGTGTCTAGAACAGTTAATGTGTTCATATTTGGAGAGTGTAGCTTCAAATGGATATATTTCTGGTGAGATTTTTAATGCTAGGTTGTGAGGGTGTTGTTTAGTATTGTGTTCTTAATGATCCCTTACTAACTCAGGAAATAGTGAACATGTATAGAGAAAAAAAAGATGTTTTGTGAGAGTTTCATAAAGATAGAAAGGACTCCTAGGGCACGAAGTCAGTAAGCATATGTAAGGAGCAGCCTTCCGAAGGCACCTAATTGCCAGAAAATAAAGAGATTCGGAGAAAATGGGGTGACATATAAAGCCTCCCTACCACACTGTTATGCCTAAGGACCTGTTCTCTGAAAGATATGAAGGTTTCTAGTTAATTTATGGTTGTATGCACTATATCGCCAGATTCAGGGCACTTTGGGCCAAATTTTTTTGCCTGCAAACACAAATTAGTTTTTGTGGTGATGAGATGCTTCAGGTAAACAATGATTGATTCAGGTAAAAGATAAGATTACTGAAGTATTCTCTTGGGATGAATCGAATGTTATGTAAAGGGCGTTGCAGAAGTAATTTATGTAAATGGAGTAAAAAACATAGCAGTGATGAGGTGTTATAAGGTAAAGTGTCTTTTTTATCCAACAATAGTGAATATGTGATAGGTGAGAAGGCTATGGGCTGCGAAGACCAGAAAAACGCTAGATCTAATTAGTGTTAAAGTAGGTGTTATTTGAAAAATATGTAACTGTTATGGTATGTTGTTTACAAGCAGTTGGGAGGTTTTTGTAGTGTGCTCATGTGTTCACACAAAGCATTCAATGAGCATTCTTATCTATGTGGTGGGTATGCCATCACATTTAGCAGATATTCTGCTGCTGAGATTATTGATATATTTGAACATAACATCAATAATTCAAATATATTTTATTTACTTGGTGAAGCTTGGAGAAGTTCTGGTAGGTTGTGTTGATTTTTTGAAGTGTTTCACCTATGTTTGAATTCAATAAACCCACATTTTTCCTGATCTTATCCCTCCTCACCGTCATCTTATCTACTATTGTTGGAGAAAAAAAGTAACCATATCTTATCATTGCCCTTCTAAATCTTTTGCTCTGCCATGATTCACTCATACAGTGCTCTTAAACAACGATACATATTTATCAACAAAACATAGGAATATCTAACTACCACAGATGAAATAAATCAGAAATGAGAATTGTTTGTCATATATCTCTAATCTTGATTTGAAATCAAGTGTAGAGTCCCTCAGTTAAAAGTTTGTGGTTACTTGAAAGCATCATGAATTAGTGGTTGCTTTCTGCCAGCCTCTCATTTTAGTCATTTATTTGATTGGGCCTTAATGGCAGTCTTCCCATCAGATTTATAAGAAGTGTGGAGCACTGATCTTATAGATAAGGAATTTTACAGGTATGAAGCAGCTCATCTCGTGAATCAAAGATCTACATATGAATTTGGGAGTACTTGTTCAGTGAGTACCATAGAAATCATTTGTGTGAAATCAGATCCTGGAAGGACAGAGCACTGGTAATATAATTCAGGGATCTTAGAGGGATAAAGCATAGGTCATAAAGATCATGAATATTGGTACCAAAGCTTATAGAATGCCTTGCATTAGATTTATTATTCTAGTATGGAGATACTGGAGACGTTGATATGTATTGGTTTAAATTAAGTTTGTTAAGTGAGCCAAGGTAAGTCGTGATGATCGATTTGAACTTCAGGCATATAGCGTGCAAATGTCTGGCTGTGCCTGACAAAAGTGAAATATACAGGCTTTAGTCCTTAGACTGTGTTCATTGAAAAAATTATTAACTAGACTTGTAACACACTGCAGTAGAGTTAGAGAGGCTGATACACCATTATTGTTGGATCCCATTATTATTCACAGAATCATAATGAAAGAAAATATCAGCTATAATATCCCAAAAAGTTTGATTTTTTGGTGAATAATTGAAGAAGAAAGAATGAATCAAATGAGAATATGCAATGGAGTAAACATGTAACATCTTTTGCTCACCTGCCATTGCTGCATTGTGGCATTTCTTTGCTAGAATTCAGCAGGCAGAGAGACATACTGTAATCATCCATTTCATCATGCTGCTTTGGGATGATGTGATTTATTGACTGTTACTGAATCAAGATTATCCTTGTTAGAGAAGTATTTGTTGAAATTAATGTCTCTGTAGCCTTGACTTCTCTCACTAAGAACTAACTTGATAGTCAGACTCACCCTGCTGTCTCTTTTTTTCTTATATATGGGACAGTCACATGATTCGTTTCCATTTCAGAATGGTGAAAGACTTCTCTGCTGTTGACAATCAAGAACAGATCAGGCGACTAAACCGGGTTTTGGAAGAATTTGCCATGTCACACAACCCCCATACTCGTAAAGGAGGCCTAATTGGTTTAGCAGCGGTTGCCATTGGGCTTGGAACTAGGGTAACCTTTGAATTATATTAAATTCATGTGAAAAGGAGATGGGTGAAGTATTAAAAATTATGTTAGATGTTTATGGAGACATTGCTTCATGAATTATGTAAACTTCTTGTGTTTATCACATGCGACTTGCAAAATATTGATTGCTGCCTTTTTCTTTTTAGGGTATTGGACCATACATTCAAGAACTTGTTAATCCAATTTTGGCGTGCTTCACAGACAGTAATCCAAATGTGCGATATTATGCAACAGAATCCTTATACAATGTTGTTCGAGTGTCAAGAGGTACTGTATTATCTCAGTTTAATGATATATTCACAATCCTTGTTCGTTTGGCGACGGATGCAGATCAGAATGTGAAAAATGGCTCTGAGATGCTTGACAGAATAATGAAGGTTTGTATTTTTGGGAAATTCAAGCTGTAACAATGATATATAAGTAGGAAATGCATATTAGTTGTTGCACTAAAACCTCACTGTTGGACTTGGAAATATTTGCCTGTAATAAGTTATTTACATCTTACATAAAATTATACATCCTGATGACTTCTTTTTATTAATTCTAAGGCACATTATGAACTATAGAAACATACTTGTTGAATACCTAGGTAATATGTGGCATATTTATTCTAGGTTTGCTTATTGCTGCTCGGTGATTGAATAAGTGTGGCAGTTTGCTCAGAATTTAATTACAGTAATATTCTTTCATTTCTTTCTCAGGATATTGTAACAGAGAGTGCCTCCTTTGACTTGGTTGCATTTATTCCTGTTCTGCGTGAGAAACTTTATGTAAACAATCATTGGGCACAAACCTTGGTTGTCTCATGGGTGTCTGTCCTCCATACTGTACCTGATGTTGACACACTTTTATTCCTTTCCGAAATTCTGGATGGATTGTTTTTCATCCTTGAAGCTCCAAAGCCAGAAGTGAAAAAAATGTGAGTTCTCATTTGTATATGTTTATTTGGTATCATGTTGAACTTTAAACTTAAAAGTGTAAATTAAGTCAGTTAAAGAAACTATCATTTTTAATTTTATTCTTTTCTTAATACATGATGACTTCTGTATTCTCTGTTAGAATAAAGTTTTGTTAAGGAACTTCTCACTCGAGTGGATTTCATCATCCCTTGCAAGTAATTGTAACACAGCCTTCAAGTTGTAGAAGCCCTGTACAAGATACAAATATGATAATTCAACATTTAGAGGAAAGAATCAGGATAAAATAATTGGTTTAATGGGAAGCAGAATGACCTCTTTTGACAATGGTATTCTTTTCAAAGAGATGTCGTTTGAGTGCCATAAATGAAGTTGAATAGATATGGAGAGAGAACAAGGTTAAGGGCCTGAATTGGATAGATGAATTTAAGATCTTTAGATATTTTTTCTTTTGTGAAAAAACATTCATTATAGCATACATTGAATGGATCATGGTTAAGCTTTTGGTAAATGTACAGGTATATGAGTTTCACTTTTTGTTTCAGTGGTCTTTATTGTATGATTGTATGATTAGATTTTAGAACTACAGAGAGTAAGATTGTAGTTGACATATTTATTATGATTATTTTGGTATAATGGTATAATTAACATTAGGAACTCATGTATCTTCATTTGATACACAATTTGACTCCCCAGGTGTGAGGCTGTTGTTGGGGAGTTCCTAGTTAGCATCAAGAAAGCTCCAGACAGAGTTAAGTTTGCCGACATGATCAACATCCTCATCACACACGCACAATCGAATGACCAGCTGGTGCAGGTAAGCTTGGTGTTGTGTTTATTGCAGTGCAGCAAAACAAGATATGGTTATATAGATTGCATTTAGTCACCAGCAGAAAAACAGCCATGGTGGATTTATAGATTTGTGTATGGAATTTAATCTGTCAGATTCATAATCATTTATATACTGTGCGGTTTTATCATAGGTAGTGCTGCAGTTGGATTCAGTCACCATTGCAACACAACAGTGTGGCAAAGGTGTTTTTGTCTCATCTTGTTCTTTCCGTTTGACACATCCTCCAGTCTAATAAGCAGGATTTTTTTTCATATTTGATTGGTGTTTCCTGCATTAGTAAGGTAGCACCAGGAACAGATGGAGAAAGCCCACATCTGCTCACATCCATTCTCTAGCTGTCATGTGTAATGCACCATAACCAATGCTCCCCATACACCATCCACTTTCAGTTTTATCCACATCATTCTTGAATTTACTTCCTTATACTCTGTGACACACACACACAACTCCTGCTTCAATATTAGTGCTACTCCTTCCCTAGCTTATGTCCTCTCACCAACCCCTGACTGTACTCCTAAGACATTTCTAAACCATTCTTTCCCTTTCCCTCTTTAGCTTTGTTTCACTCAGAGCCTTAGAACATCCAGATTTCTCTCCTCAAATGTACATACTACCTATCTCTCCTCTCTTCTCATCTTAGTCACATCCACACACATTCAAACTTCCCAGCCTGAGCCTTTAAGGAAGATGAGCACTCCCTGCCTGGCTCCTTCTTTTGGTCATTCCTTCAGAAATTGAAATAGAAGGGGGTCCAGCTCCCTTCTCCCGCCCCCTTTTGTCACTTACTACGACATGAAGGGAATATGAAGTTAGAGTTTTTTCTCCCTTACCCCAGAAAAAAATATATGCAGATATATTCTCCTCTTATTCTAGTGAGGCTTAGAAAACAGTTTTTGAGCTCAAAACCGATTTTCTTGATAAACAATCTAGAATACTTAAACTTAGTTTTTTTTGGATAGTAAAGCCTCTCTAGGAAATTACTAACTTTTGCCAGACATGTCTTGTCACTGACAGCATAATAGGGTTACAGAGTAGCAACCTTTGGACAACTTTCAGCAAAAAAATAACATCCTAGTTGTTGGTGGTGAGTAGTTTTAAGAAATTTACTCTCAAATCATGTGTATCAGTTTATCTTGGATTATTTCATGTGCTGTGCCACGGGGTTGAGTCATACTTCAGGAGAGCAATTTTTATTATCTTTTATGTAGTCTCATGCAAAACCTTACAGTTTTGCCTAACCTCTGTAAAATGTTATGAATGTTGCACTAATTGTTGCTTATCAGTACTTGAATATATTTTCAGATGATTGCTCTGACATGGATTGATGAGTTTGTGAAATTATCTGGACGTGTGATGTTGCCACATACCTCTGGAATCTTGACTGCCACGATTCCCTGTCTGGCATTGGATGATCCAACATATGCTAGTAAGTTATCACTGTACTAGGTTTGCATGGTACCTGTAGAAGGGATTAAAAAATCTACTGAAATCAGTTCTTAATAGGTGTAGATATGGTAATTTTTATATATCACTGTATTTATATATGAAACTTGACTGGATAGGGGGCTATAGCTTTAGGGCATTATACATGACAGTTAGTAAGTGGATGTGAACAAAGGAAGGCATTGTTTGTCTGTTCCTGGTGTTACCTCACTCCATGGGAAAAGTGAACAGACATGAAAAAATATATTTGTCTGTCCTGTTGTCTTGTTTATACATACCAGTGCCATAAGTTAACTATGATTGCCTTCCTAGACAAATATCCGAGGCAGGGCTCACAGAAAGTGACATAGTTAGAGTACAGAAGTATGCAGAAACATGCCTTATTTCCTTTCTTCCTTGCTTTGTAGATCCCTTCCCTCATTGCAACATAGATACATTCATAGGTCCATCCTTCTTTTTCACGGAGAAACTTGGATGTAGCTCCCATCCATCTGTATATGAACTTCAGAAAAATTAGAGGAAGAAAATGCTTTAGGAAAGTTTGTTGTGTTTCGTTATTATAGTCAGTCTTTTGGTTGTCTGAGGTACTAAGGACATTTTGAATAAGAAATGAGTCAAAGTTATGGAAATTCCTTTACCTTGTAATCAAACTTTTTTCATACTTGATTGTCATTTCCTACATTAGCAGGGTAGCACCAGGAACAAATGAAGAAAGGCCACGTCTGCTCACATCCATTCTCTGGCTGTCATATTTAATGCAGCAAAACCACGGCTCCCTATCCACAACCATGCCTCACAAAACATTTTATAGTTTATCCCGGATGCTTCACATGCTCTGGTTCAGTCCATTGACAGCTTGTTGACCCCAGTATACCACTTTGTTCCTATTCACTCTTATCATATGCACACCACGTTCAGGTTTCTTTTCTCAAACATACTACCTATCTCTCCTCTCTTCTCATCTTGGTAACATCTACACACATTTAGACATCCCAATCTGAGCCTTTGAGGAGGATGAACACTCCCAGCCTGACTCCTGACACACACACACACACACACACACACACACTACGTATGTGATATATGTATATATAAGTGTATTTAAGAGCTGTATTCATGTGAACTACCTTTTATAGGTAAAAGTAGAGTTTACATGATGGAGTGATGGCTGCTGTATTGCAGATGAACTTTCATACGGTTAATTTTGCCACACTTTCTCTGAGTTCTTAGATGCCCCAGTAGTCACAGTCTCACTTTTCTTTCCTACACTTTTTTTTTCTAATGAATAGCACTTTAAATTTTATTGATATCTAGTTTTTCATTAAATGTATTTTTGAAAGAAAGTAGAGAAGCACCATCATCAACAATTTTCTTCATTTTCCTATCAGAGACACGTGGGTTGGCAGAAGAGGTAAGCTCAGGATTGATGAACCTCATTACTGTAGAGGATGACAGGGATGGACCAGAGGGATCAGCTACAACATCCAGTGAACATAACTTGATAGCTCCAAACTCTAATGGTAACTACATTTTTATGCAGGTCCAGGAGTATTTAGTATAAAGATTCTCCTACATAGCAAAATACAGTTTTTCAGAATGTGTTTAATGTTATCTGTCTTCAAGATAATTGGAATTTAGTGGCTTAAGACCAGTTTAAAGTTGCAAGTGGCCCAAGTAAAGAATTAGACCTATGTCTGGTAACTGTTATTTTATTGTATATGCACTTAGACAAGGGAAGTGGATGTGCACGCTTCCCCAGACTTTTCATGCACTGAAGATTTCATTGTCTTCATGCAGGGAAAACTAAACACCAGTGTTCAGGAGTGTATAAAAGGAGGATTTTGATTATAGCCTCTATTGTTCATATATGTGAATTGGTGCAAAAAAGTTAAAGTTTTCTAGCACGCACTATGGGTTTTCTTTAAATGCTTTGCACAATTTAAGCATAGACATATTGCAGTGTGGTCACTCTTACATCCATTCCCAGCTGCTATGTAAGTGAATGTAAAAATGTGTACATGAGATTTTGGTCTTATTTTTGTCTGTAAATGTCAGTTTTTGGTAAATATTAATGATTATTATACCATTGATAGATTATATTACACCAGTATCATGCCATACCTTTTCTTGGCAGATTGTTGTAATGAAGGACTTGACCTTGGTTCTGTGATGGAGGTTCTTCTTCGACAGTTACGCAACACTCCAGTTCCGTGTAAAACAGCTGTCCTCAGATGGATTTATCACCTCCATAATAAGATCCCCAATAAGGTAAAATGTCTGTTAGAATTATGGACCAAATCATTATCATTTATTCATTAAGTTTGATGTTCTTAATCTAATTTGGTACTTGCAGAATCTTCCTAAAGCATTTTGAGTAGCACACTTGCAAAAAAAATTTGAGATATTCAACATCAGACGATATGTATAGCATTTTTAAGCTTTGATATTTTGGTATTAATGAAAGTAAACAAAATATCAATTGTAACTCATGCTTGCCAGGGTTAGAAATACTTGACTCACCTGAATAATGTTTACCTTCACAGTGGGCCACAAAGAAACATTCCATTTTTTCATTAGGACTTGTCATTCTTTTTTACAAATCATACATTTATTTATGCCATCTCCAGATCCATAAATGCTACATACAAATCCATTTGCTTTTCTAAGTATTTCTCACATACATTCTTCAAAGCAAACACCTGATCCACACATCCTCTACCACTTCTGAAACCACACTGCTCTTCCCCAATCTGATGCTCTGTACATGCCTTCACCCTCTCAATCAATACCCTCCCATATAATTTACCAGGAATACTCAACAAACTTATACCTCTGTAATCTGAGCACTCACTCTTATCCCCTTTGCCTTTGTACAATGGCACTATGCACGCATTCCGCCAATCCTCAGGCACCTCACCATGAGTCATACAAACATTAAATAACCTTACCAACCAGTCAATAATACAGTCACCCCCTTTTTTAATAAATTCCACTGCCATACCATCCAAACCTGCTGCCTTGCCGGCTTTCATCTTCCACAAAGCTTTTACTACCTCTTCTCTGATGATAGAGTTGATAGAGATGCTCTGTAGGAAGGTATTAAGAATATATGGTGTGGGAGGCAAGTTGTTAGAAGCAGTGAAAAGTTTTTATCGAGGATGTAAGGCATGTGTATGTGTAGGAAGAGAGGAAAGTGATTGGTTCTCAGTGAATGTAGGTTTGCGGCAGGGGTGTGTGATGTCTCCATGGTTGTTTAATTTGTTTATGGATGGGGTTGTTAGGGAGGTAAATGCAAGAGTTTTGGAAAGAGGGGCAAGTATGAAGTCTGTTGGGGATGAGAGAGCTTGGGAAGTGAGTCAGTTGTTGTTCGCTGATGATACAGCGCTGGTGGCTGATTCATGTGAGAAACTGCAGAAGCTGGTGACTGAGTTTGGTAAAGTGTTTGAAAGAAGAAAGTTAAGAGTAAATGTGAATAAGAGCAAGGTTATTAGGTACAGTAGGGTTGAGGGTCAAGTCAATTGGGAGGTAAGTTTGAATGGAGAAAAACTGGAGGAAGTAAAGTGTTTTAGATATCTTGGAGTGGATCTGGCAGCGGATGGAACCATGAAAGCGGAAGTGGATCATAGGGTGGGGGAGGGGGCGAAAATCCTGGGAGCCTTGAAGAATGTGTGGAAGTCGAGAACATTATCTCAGAAAGCAAAAATGGGTATGTTTGAAGGAATAGTGGTTCCAACAATGTTATATGGTTGCGAGGCGTGGGCTATGGATAGAGTTGTGCGCAGGAGGATGGATGTGCTGGAAATGAGATGCTTGAGGACAATGTGTGGTGTGAGGTGGTTTGATTGAGTAAGTAACGTAAGGGTAAGAGAGATGTGTGGAAATAAAAAGAGCGTGGTTGAAAGAGCAGAAGAGGGTGTTTTGAAGTGGTTTGGGCACATGGAGAGAATGAGTGAGGAAAGATTGACCAAGAGGATATATGTGTCGGAGGTGGAGGGAACGAGGAGAAGTGGGAGACCAAATTGGAGGTGGAAAGATGGAGTGAAAAAGATTTTGTGTGATTGGGGCCTGAACATGCAGGAGGGTGAAAGGAGGGCAAGGAATAGAGTGAATTGGATCGATGTGGTATACCGGGGTTGATGCGCTGTCAGTGGATTGAATCAGGGCATGTGAAGCGTCTGGGGTAAACCATGCTCTTATTCACATTTACTCTTAACTCTTAACTTTCTTCTTTCACACACTTTACTAAACTCAGTCACCAGCTTCTGCAGTTTCTCACATGAATCAGCCACCAGCGCTGTATCATCAGCGAAAAACAACTGACTCACTTCCCAAGCTCTCTCATCCACAACAGACTTCATACTTGCCCCTCTTTTCAAAACTCTTGCATTCACCTCCCTAACAACCCCATCCATAAACAAATTAAACAACCATGGAGACATCACACACCCCTGCCGCAAACCTACATTCACTGAGAACCAATCACTTTCCTCTCTTCTTACACGTACACATGCCTTACATCCTCGATAAAAACTTTTCACTGCTTCTAACAACTTGCCTCCCACACCATATATTCTTAATACCTTCCACAGAGCATCTCTATCAACTCTATCATATGCCTTCTCCAGATCCATAAATGCTACATACAAATCCATTATATTTTTTTTTTTTTTATACTATTCGCTATTTCCCGCGATAGCGAGGTAGCGTTAAGAACAGAGGACTGGGCCTTTGAGGGAATATCCTCACCTGGACCTCTTCTCTGTTCCTTCTTTTGGGAAAAAAAAAAAAAAAAGCATCATATAATGTGAGGAGCAATGAACGGATGAAAGCTGTAGAATGACTATATGATTTATGGATGTGAGATTTGGTGTTGGTAGGAAGTATTTTCAAGATGTTTTGAATGTGAGTGCTGCAGGTATTCACTTTTAAGTAGAAGGAAAATTAATGAAGAATGAGACTGAGTCTACTCTTGAAAATATTGATACTCTCTCTGTTCCAACATGAACGAATCTGTAGATGATGTTGCTCCCTGAGGCTTAGCTTAGTTCAGATGTGTGTTAGTAGCCTGCTGTTGGACCTTTATTGGCAAATCTATATGTCTCATCATATATATATATATATATATATATATATATATATATATATATATATATTTTTTTTTTTTTTTTTTTTTTCATACTATTCGCTATTTCCCGCGATAGCGAGGTAGCGTTAAGAACAGAGGACTGGGCCTTTGAGGGAATATCCTCACCTGGACCTCTTCTCTGTTCCTTCTTTTGGAAAAAAAAAAAAAAAAAAAAAAAAAATGGCCCAACCCCCCCATACACATGTATATACATACGTCCACACACGCAAATATACATACCTTCACAGCTTTCCATGGTTTACCCCAGACGCTTCACATGCCTTGATTCAATCCACTGACAGCACGTCAACCCCGGTATACCACATCGCTCCAATTCACTCTATTCCTTGCCCTCCTTTCACCCTCCTGCATGTTCAGGCCCCGATCACACAAAATCTTTTTCACTCCATCTTTCCACCTCCAATTTGGTCTCCCTCTTCTCCTCGTTCCCTCCACCTCCGACACATATATCCTCTTGGTCAATCTTTCCTCACTCATTCTCTCCAAGTGCCCAAACCATTTCAAAACACCCTCTTCTGCTCTTTCAACCATGCTCTTTTTATTTCCACACATCTCTCTTACCCTTACGTTACTCACTCGATCAAACCACCTCACACCACACATTGTCCTCAAACATCTCATTTCCAGCACATCCATCCTCCTGCGCACAACTCTATCCATAGCCCATGCCTCGCAACCATACAACATTGTTGGAACCACTATTCCTTCAAACATAGCCATTTTTGCTTTCCGAGATAATGTTCTCAACTTCCACACACTCTTCAAGGCCCCCAGAATTTTCGCCCCCTCCCCCACCCTATGATCCACTTCCGCTTCCATGGTTCCATCCGCTGCCAGATCCACTCCCAGATATCTAAAACACTTCACTTCCTCCAGTTTTTCTCCATTCAAACTCACCTCCCAATTGACTTGACCCTCAACCCTACTGTACCTAATAACCTTGCTCTTATTCACATTTACTCTTAACTTTCTTCTTCCACACACTTTACCAAACTCAGTCACCAGCTTCTGCAGTTTCTCACATGAAGCAGCCACCAGCGCTGTATCATTAGCGAACAACAACTGACTCACTTCCCAAGCTCTCTCATCCCCAACAGACTTCATACTTGCCCCTCTTTCCAAAACTCTTGCATTCACCTCCCTAACAACCCCATCCATAAACAAATTAAACAACCATGGAGACATCACACACCCCTGCCGCAAACCTACATTCACTGAGAACCAATCACTTTCCTCTCTTCCTACACATACACATGCCTTACATCCTCGATAAAAACTTTTCACTGCTTCTAACAACTTTCCTCCCACACCATATATTCTTAATACCTTATATATATATATATAAGGGGCAACTTGCTGACTGTAAGCTGAACATTGACATATGAAGTGCTGTGGGGCCTGGCTGTGTATAGAGGGACTATATTTTTGGTGCATTACACATGACAGCTAGAGAGTGGATATGAGAAAATGAGGCTGTTCTTCGTCTGCTCCTAGCAGTGTCTCAATACACAGAAACAGCAAACTATTATGAATGATGATAATATGAATGATTGTGTGATATAGGCCATTAGTTTACATTAGTTAGGCACATTATACCCTCATCTCCAGTATATTCTTTTGTAATCAAAATAACAGCTGGTATTTATCAGCTGAGCTGATGGGAATTTCATGGTCCTTTTTGTTTTCATTTAGTTACCAAAGCTTTCTGCTAATGTTGTATTACATCGGTCATAATGTTTTAGATGATATGAAATTTAACTGTATAAAGAGGATATTATCACTTTAGCATTGTCAAGTAAACTCTCTGTGCTGTAACAATGGAAATTAAGAATTAAATGTAATATATTTTATTTAGATGTACACAGGATGTTTGTATATTCTTTTTTATTCTAATGTGTATGAAATGATTTCTTCAGATGTGTCGTTATTTAGAGGAACTGTTTCATGTGCTGCTGAGAACACTTTCAGACCCATCAGATGAGGTGGTGCTTTTAGTTATTCAAGTTTTGGCTCAAATTGCATCAACCACCAACCATCACCCCCCTGCAGCAGCACAAGGTGATTCTTCACACTCTTGATTGTACTTTGGGAATTGAGGAAAGGTATATTTCTTGCTCTTCACAGTTAATTGATAAATGAGAGATTATGAGTGTATAGTTCAAAAGAGAATGTGAAAGGTATGATAAGAAAAATATCCTCTTGAAAGTGTATTTCATATAGATGAAAGGGAGGCTATATGTATTGTGACTGAATAGATATTTGATAATCGAGTCGTTCACTGCTTGCACACTGGGGAGCTATATGCAAATATGATAGAAGGAGGAAAAGCATCATATGATGCAAGAACAGTCCTCAGCAAAGCATCATATAATGTGAGGAGCAATGAACGGATGAAAGCTGTAGAATGACTATATGATTTATGGATGTGAGATTTGGTGTTGGTAGGAAGTATTTTCAAGATGTTTTGAATGTGAGTGCTGCAGGTATTCACTTTTAAGTAGAAGGAAAATTAATGAAGAATGAGACTGAGTCTACTCTTGAAAATATTGATACTCTCTCTGTTCCAACATGAACGAATCTGTAGATGATGTTGCTCCCTGAGGCTTAGCTTAGTTCAGATGTGTGTTAGTAGCCTGCTGTTGGACCTTTATTGGCAAATCTATATGTCTCATCAAGCGATGCATACTCAACTTTGAGTCACATACATTTTAGAATTTTTCCTAACATTTCTCCATACGGTTAACTGAAGGCAGTTTTGACATTATGTGTTCGTGCATGTTTGTCAGGTTCCCCAAAGGACACAAAAAACCAGAGACCAACATTCATGAGTGAATGCATTGTGTCTCCCTCCATATTTTAACCACTATATGGTACTTATTGAAAAGGTTCTTTATTTCCAACATAGCAAATGAAAAAGATATGTATTGATTTTGGCCATCTCACATGATAGGAAAAATAAGGGTTAGAGAAAAAGGAAATAAAGGAAATTAATTTGAGTTCCTCAGGTAGGGATGAGGGTTGAGATCCACTCATCATTATCTAGTGATGCTTTTACAAAAATTTGGCTCATTTCAGTAAAGGAATTCATAGGCTGTTGTGCTTGCTTCAAGCCTAAGAGCAGTGAAAGTCATGCAACCATTGATCTTACCACTTTTGATAACAGGATCATTAAGCAAGTGTTTGTGCCAGCATCTAGTGCTGTAACCATTGGCAAGGAAAGGAATGTAGATGACTGCAAATTCAGTGTGTATTTGCACTGCTTGTTAGTTTGACTCAGCCAGATGTGAACCATATTAACCCTTTCTTCAGGAGCTTCATTTTTCTGGAATGGCATGGCAAAACATGTACCGGTCAGAGGCTATCTTATATGAAATAAAGTAAATAAAGTAGATGTAGATGTGACTCTTAAAGGTAGAGTTGTTATACAATAAGGGAAAAACAAAAGGAGAGAGAGCATTCAAAAGCATATCTATTTGAGAGAAGGTATCATAAAGGTGTGTTCTTAAGTAGCTGGACTCCACACAAAAATGTTGTGAAGCAGCAGCCATCCATGTGCGTTATGTCCAAAACTTTGAGCAAGTAAACATACAGACAGCTTATGAAAACTGGCCAAAATATTATATGTAGAAATAAGAGAGTACAGCAGCATCACTGTGTACAGAAAGGGTGGTCAAAGAGAGATGATGCTAGGAGAATTAATGAGATGGAAGAATTTTGATTCCACTCTGATTAATAAAGAAGGGAGGAAGAGCCACTCCAGATGTGTGAACAGTACCCCATTTCATCTAAAACATTCTTAGGACTTAGCATCAAAGTACTTCAGTTTATCTTTTTGTTTTGTAAAACATTCTATTTCTGATGTGAACTCCAAGCTGGAAAAGATTAAATTGATTCATTTTGAATGGTATCTAAAATTGAGGTTAAATTATCCAGTAGTAGGTTTAGGAATGAGGGAGGGCTTATTCATGCTTTATTCCTGATGAAGTAAAGATTTTTAATTGATTATATTTTGTGTTATAAGAGTCCCTTTACATAGTAGGCAAGTTTGCCTTTTGATTAAGTAGTTTAGTTGGATATAAGGGTAAAATGTATGAGCAATGTTGTGTTCAGTTTGCCTTTCAGAGTCAGCAAGATTGTTTATGGAACTTTCTTTTATATATTCAAACTTACTGAACAAAAAATCAAAATAGTGAAGTGTTTGTTATTAAAGCGGTGGTGTTTAATTCCAATTTATCAAAATAGTATATTAATAACCCTTAACAGCATTAACTGGAGGGAGAGAAATGGGGGAAGAATGTATGGAATGGTGTATGTGAGGGAGGCATCTAAGGACAGGGATATGTGGAGGCTCTTTGCTTTGGCCACCCTCTGATGGGAGTTTCTGGAGTGAAAGGGCATCATAGACGTAGATAGACAGATAGAACAGGATTAACTGAATACTGTTATTTGTTTAAGGACAATTAATGGTATTAGCAATTGAATCAAGGTCAACATTGTTGAAACAGTATCACATCATTTGAGTTTTTAGTTTCTTCCTTTGTTTTTTTTCTATTTCAGAGTACTTTAGATTGTAACTCATTATTGGGTCATTGTGAAATGTACCAGAAAGAAAAGGAATTCATAGCAAACATAATTACATTTCAATGGAATCTATAAATTGCCCTTCCCTGTGGAGAAAGAATTTGGAGTAGCATCTAAATGAGGAAGACTTATTTGAGTTTTAGTAACAGTTAAGTAGCTAAATTTTTGAAGGAGAGCATTTCAAAACTTCATTTTATACAAAATGATTCCTCATTTATTTTGTTCTAGGGTAATTAAAGGAGAATGGTCAGAATGAATGGTATGACTAAAGGCATTGATAGAATTATCACAGCAAATGAAGGAATTTGCACATTGGTACAAGATGTTACAAAGTATAGAACATCTCAAGGTTGTGGCCAATACTATTGAATGAGCTTGGAGTACTGAGATAAATAGAAGAGAACAAGTAGCCCAGATATACTTGTTATGAATAAAGTACTTGGTCAGAAGAACATACTGAATGGGAAAGAACAGAAATGAGATATAACCAAAAAATGTATGGTTATTGATGTAATGTTTAGGCAGTTAGAATTTTTGAGAGTATACTTAAGTGAGTAGTAATAATTAAAGGGAGGATATTAAGCTTAGATGAAGGACTAAATGAGTGGATATATATATCTATAGTAAAGAGGGAAATGTATTTAGATATGATTATAACCATTAAAATGTATGGTAGATGTTAGTTGACAGATTGACTGTAAAGTGTCTTTAAGTTTGTTGAACTTTACCATTTTTGTCAGTCATAGAGGTTGATAAGAACAATGATGAGATCTTTCCTTTTCTTCAGTTGTGGAAAGTGATGAGAAAAGCAACGTTGATGAATACTTTACAAGGTTTCTTCAAAATCTACTGCACCTATTTGCCACTGAGAGAAACCTTTTGGAGGACAGAGGGCCTTTTATAATCAGGTGATTCCTTTTTTGTCAGTTCAGTCTGTGATCTTTTTATGATCATCCATCTTATTTCATATAGTGAACATTACTTCTTGAATCTGCTCTTTTTTTCATTTGCTTTGTACCATTATATAGTATCTAAGGATTTCAACTTGTGTTCTTCCATCTTAGAGAACATTACTTCCTGAATCTGCCATTTTTTTCATTTTCCTTGGACCTTCATACATTATCCAAGGATTTCACCTCATATAATTAACTCTGTTATGTGTTAGGAACAGGAAAATGTTGAACCCCTATGAGACTGTATACTTATCTCTCCATTGACAATGATACAGCTTCACTGAAGATGACTTTTCTCTTGCAGTGTAACAACATGTGGGCAGTATGTGCTAACCCATAGTAGAGCCCTTTTATAGTGGACTATGATGTATTGGAAATTAGTTTCTAATAGACCCTCTGGACCCCACTGAACTAAGTCTGGGATCTTAAAAAGATTCCATGGAAGTCTGTTAATCACAAATTTAGTCTGGTTGGGTAAGCACCCATTGGACTGAGTTTTTGATAAAATACAATAGTCTGTTAGTTCCTAACCTCAGTCCAGGATGCTGAGCATCAGGAGAACTTTGTAAAAGCCCATTGCATGGCACACATCTGCACTTTTTCTTAATCTTTCTGACTTGCATTGTTCTCTGTGCACAGATACATTAATTTATACACTGATTACAATAGTTTAATGGTGTAATACTATTTTTTTGTATCCTTACACCTACAAAGATAATTTAAGTAGAGCTCTGGAGACATAGCCAGCTTGGTCAAGCCTGTTTGCCTGAGATAAGCATGCAGTTGATCAACATGTAAACAAACTTGGTACCTATATCCTCATGCTATTGAAGTGGGGGGGTTTTTGTGATGCAAAGGCTATTCTTTTTGTATTAAACCATAGCAGATAAGAGTGGTGTTAGTGTTGTATGGGATAAGAGTTCAAAAAATGCTTCAGCGCTTCTGCAAAGCTGAAAATGATTGAGCATTATTAGCACAGGAAGAGTAGATTACACCTTGTGTACATCTTTTTTCTAATGAGGAGGTGATTCAGGTGATATCCAGGGACCATGTTGCTATATCCTTATGATTCAGAGTAATCTTTGCTACTCCCTGAACACCTCCAGTCTTAGGTTGATGTACAACAACTGTTGTAATTGAAGCAATAGGGTAAGTTTCCATTACACTTGTTATTTCATGTCTAACATTCCTTGGGAAAGTTTGGGATGTAACAGAATTTGACTTCTACCACACCACCTTCTAGACTAGTCCATTAGAATGGGGCTTGTTGTGTGTTTATACATAAATCCTCAAACTTTACAGTGGAGTTTCCCATGGAGTAGCTCCTTCAACCATTTTAGGCTCTTCCTAAATGACCTCCCAATGTTTCCTGCTGACCACAGTGTGAACGATCTCTTGTGTGCAGATAACCTAACTGCCACACTACAACATCACTGCATTACTCAAGCAGCAACAAACATACAAAATTATATCGTTTGATTTGAACACTCAATCACTTATAACAGAATTTCTTCATCCCTACAGAAATACACTGGCACCCTCTTAACACCTGACAGGAATAAATTCACCCTGCAACTTCTTATAACACTGAATGATTAACCACTTCCAATCAACCAAACTCCAAGCATAGTGGGCATTGCATAACACAAATGTGATATTTATTCTTCACACCACAAACATCAATGCAAAGGCCTTAAACAAACTAATTGCCCCTCAGAACACATACTGGCACCAGTTGTGGACTTGGAAAATAATCTTTTAGTGTTTTCAACAAATAACTCACCTACTCCACCCTAAACTGTACCTCACCTACCCGGTCATCCACAGTATCAAAAATACAAAACAGAGCACTCAGACTAGTCACCAACTGCCAAGCACTCACAAACATTCAACAGCTGCACAATGAAACGAAAATACTTCAGCTCCAATTCAGTCTCACCACTGCATGCTTGGTACTCATTTCTTTGCAACAGCGCTAGACCATTCCCATCCACATCACTCCATAACCAACCAATAACTTCCTCATAGACATAAAAAGCTAATCCTTTATTACACTTCAACAACTTACAGACTCCCCACCCCATACAAACACAATATTTGTACCCTTTATTGTACCTCAATAACTTGCAGATCCCCCTCCCCAAAAAACACACCATTGGCTGCAACCAATCTCCCAATGCAGCCTTAAACACCACTAAACGAGACATACACCCATGTGAAACTACACTCACCAGGCATGTATGAGTTGCCCCTTCTCGTCTACATTCTAAGTCCATCTCTTGAGCACTGCAAACTTGCATTCAATACATCACAGTACCCCATGTACAGGATGCAACTCCCACACTGAAGACCCTGAATGCTTATTCTTTAATTTTTTTGTGCTCATCCCACAAATACTCACATACACCACTACCATACTTCTTAGCCTTTGGTCTGGCCCCATATGCTAGGCAGCCCATGATTGTTTTGAGAGCCTTGTTTTGTATGATTTGGTGTTTTATTACTCCTGCCTGTTTGTTTAAGGCCTTGTAATGTGGGGAACAAGTTTTGTATATCTCATATGTGATGGTTGGAGTTCTATTGAGTGAAATTGGTTCACTCTTCAGTTTTATGGCAGGGTGCAGGTTGGTTTCACATCTGGCTAGGTTTATAGGCAGTGTTGGTGGATGGATATGGGGATGCAGACACTTTTTTGAGTAATCCAATGTTCCAATTGTGTGATGTAACATTCCATGCTCGTTGTTGCTTGAGTAGTGTCAAAGTGTTTTGATGTATTTGTCTGGTCATCTTTGTAAGAGAAAAGAATTTTTGCACTGTAGTCCAAAGGAGGTGCAGGGATGTCATGTAAAAAGAGATTGAAGAGGACTGGAGAAAGAACTGCTTCCTGGGGAATCCTACTGCGGAGTTTAAGGGTCCTGAAGGTTATGTCTTTATCCTTGCAATACCTTCATGGTCCAGCTTTTTGCACATCCACATAATTAGGGAACATGGGGTATGATTCACGAAGTTTACTTTCTGAAGTTACTCTACATTTGTTTAATGAAATTTCTTGTTACATCCATTGTAGACAACTGTGTGTGATGTTGAGTGCTGAAGATATATACCGGACCTTAGCAGAATTGCTTCAGAAGGAGGAAAACCTCACCTTCGCATCTGAAATGGTGCAGACACTGTCATCAATTCTTTTGACGTCAAAGGAGCTGTTCTCATTAAGAATACAACTAAAGGATCTCTCAACACCGGTAATACATTGCTGTTTGCATGAAGCATTCTGTATTGTAGGATAGCCCTGGGATTTATGCAAATGACACTACAGTATTATATTGTTTTAAAGTATGATTGGTCAGTTGCATAAACCTACATTTATTTCAGAAAACAGTGAATTTCATGAAAGTGTTAGATGGATTCATGATTCAGCTATATAAGATCAAATGACCTCATTTCTGGAAGGAAAGCTCATGTCTCAGACATTCTTTGGGTTTTTGTAAAGTATACAGTCAAGGAATTTTAATACTATTTTTGTTCTATCTCTTTTTGTGAAACAACAAAGTGGAATACTCAAATTTATGATCAACCTAAGGCTTTTTAGCATGTTTTTGGAGTATGCGGATTTCAATGTACAGTCTTTGGTCTTTGTACTTCAAACTAATTTACAGATTTTTTAACCTTGTTTCATTATCCATCTCAGTGGCCTTATGGACATTCACCATAGTGTAGTTCTTTCACAAGAATTATTGCAAGAGCAAAAAAAATGTAAGTGTTTGGAGAATTATATATTATGTACTAAAACGAGAACATTGTTTACATCACATATAGATTGTCTTCAAAATTCTCCCAAACTTGAGATTTGCACTAGTTACGGGCAGTTCATTTCCTGTTTCATCTCCACTGATATTTTCAGTCTTGCCAGATATGCCTTTGGTATTCATTAAAAGAAAAAAAATCTATCAGTAATGACAAAGATTTTTGATTGCAAACCTCTTTGTACTCCAATGCAGAGGGTTCACGAGTTATGGAGACTTTTACCATGACCACTCCCTTGAGGCAATTCCTGGAGGGAATGGGCATCAGATATATAGATAGAGAGAAACTCCCCTGTAACATCATGAAGGAAATTGACTGTGCTTGTGAAAGTACCATCTGTATTAAGACACACTTCTCATGCCACTTAGACATGACTGGACGAATGGTTTTTCAGGCCTTGGTGTTCATAAATTTATCATTGCTATCACTTAGTCTTACAATAGATTCCTGAGAACCCTTAGTGTATCTGTTCTGTCCATTGATTTGTTAGTTTTTCTTTTGTCATTATTAATTTCTTATAAAGAGTTTGGTCAGCTGCCAATGAATAATTGTTTAATTTTCTTGGATATCTTTATCAAAACTCTTATGGTCATTTAAATGGGTTGATGATTAACAACTTTCCCATGTGATTCCCTTAAGCTCACCCAGAGTTCTAATGTTTATGTTTTTTGATCATTTTTTTTTAATAATGTACTTGCACAACCATGAGAATGATTAGAGTTCTTGCATTATGAACGAAAATGAATATTTTTCCCTGGGTTAATATAATTGCTCTTGTTTTTTCAGGAAAGCTGCGAGTTATTTGTGAATTTGTATCGGTCCTGGAGCCATAACTCAGTAGCAACTCTCACGCTATGCCTCCTCACCCAGAATTACTCACATGCTGCAGCTCTCGTCCATGCTTTGTATCCTTTGTGTTATTGCTGTTGATTATTTTCCTGCTCCTGATTGGAGCACTGGGGTTGTGTTTATAATGTGCATTTTCATACTTGTTCCCATTATCCACCATAGTGAGGTAGCATTTGGAAACAACAGCTTAATTTGCTCACATCTACCCTCTAGCTGTTGTATATAATGCACCGAAACTAGAGCCTGCCAATCACGTCAAAACCTCACAGACTATTCCTTGGTTTCCTTGCTGACAGCATGTCACCTCAGCATACCACATTGCTATAGTTCATCTATCTCATGCACACCTCTCACCTTCCTGAATGTTCAAACCAGAATACCCAAGAACCTCATTTACTTATTCTTTGTACCTCTTTCTCAATATTCCTGTCCCCCTTGCTTCTTTCACTCCTGACACATAAATCCTTTTAATCATTATCCTTTTCAAATCTTCATAATATATCCAAATATTACGAGACACCTTAGTCAGCTCTCTCAGTCAGTCTCTGCTCACCACTTCCTACCTGGGGTTACTGGGCTACAAACGCATGAGTTCGTGGACCCTGTTGGTAAGTTAATCAGTTCATAAGTTGGAAAATATAAAGAAATGCATAAGATTAGGGTAAATGCGTATCTGACTGCAACAATGAATTAGATATCGTATTCTAAAGTAGATATAGTTAATAGAACACCATGTTAAACAATTCTTAATGGGAAAAAAGATGCAATTCTGCAGTTTGTAAGTATGAGTATTTGAATGAGTGTAGGACTAAGAAATGAATGTTGGTCTTTGAGCTTGTTCATAAATACAGGTGTTTGTAGGTCTGATGCTGGCAAGTCAAAGAACCCCCCTATACACTTTATACACTTCTTGCATGTTAAAGTTTCTGTGACTTATTTGCTTAAATTACTCTTCATCAAATTCCTTCAGATTTTCTTCCATCCATTTTTAGATTATGACCAGGTTTTTCTGTGATTTTGTTTTTGTCATTTTTTCCCATTACAGGTTTTTGTGTGATTTTTTTTTTTTTTTGTCATTTGTTCCCATTGTTTAATGTACTCCAAAGTCATCTGCAAAATATAAGACGACTTGTGTATTGATGGTTATACCATTTGTTGCACTTCACATAGTAGTACAGCATCAGATATGGTTCCATATGCCACCACTCTGAATATCCTGTTGGGAAAGCTCTTTAATCCATTTTCTAAATTTTTGAAATTTTTAGATCTCACCACATCCCCCACTAACCCTCCATTGTTAACTTTGTCATATGCTTTAACAAAATCTAGTATAATGCTTTCCATTCTCTTGCATTGCATTGAAGTTTATGTGTATATATATATATATATATATATATCATTGTAGTGAACTCGTGATTTTGTTCATGTACTTTTTCACTTGAAAAAACAATGCTGGCCTTCAATTATGAAATAATTACAAAGAAGGTGCTCCATGATTTGTTTCTTTATCACTCTCATATGTATTTAGTCTGTGTAGTTTAAGGCTAACTGGTCTTTCTGGATGATGCATTATTTTGGCTCCTTTTGTTACGTATGTGAATGAATGTGGCCTTAGTTGTCGTTTCCTGGCACTACCTCGCACGCACGCGGGGGAGGGTGTGTCATTTCATGTGTGGCAGGGTGGCGGCAGAAATGGATGAAGGCAGCATGTATGAATATGTACATGGGTATATATGTATATGTCTGTGTATGTATATGTATGTATATGCTGAAATGTATAGGTATGTTTGTGTATGTGGGCCTTTATGTATATACATGTGTATGTGGGTGAGTTGGGCCATTCTTTCATCTGTTTCCTTGCGCTACCTTGCTAACGCGGGAGACAGCGTCAAAGTATAATAAGAAAAATGATATATATACGCTATATTTCCTATACTGGCTGGATCGATCTATGATTTGCATTGATAAGATCAGAAAGTTTGCTGCTGTGATGTTTGTCTATAAGAAATAGATGTGGAATCCCATTATATCATGGTGCTGAGTTCTCTATGTTGATTATTTGCTCAATTATGTCCTTTTGGATATGCTGTTATCTGTATCGTCTTTATTTCATTATTCACTTTTTATATGAAAACTGACTTCTACTCTTGATGAGCATTTGACAATTTTTTTAGGTCATTTTCATGCTCATCTCCCACTTGACCTCGAAACTGTGTATACCATAAATTTATATGCTTCTGTGTGTGCAGTTTTGGCTGAAAAAAAGGTCCAAGTAAATTTTGTATATATGTTAGAATGAAGATATGCATGTTTGCTAATAGTCAATGGTAGGAGCAATAAATAGAAGTAGTAGGTAGGAACATTTATATAGAAACATTAGGCAGAAGTAGTAGGTTGGAACATTACACTAGAGCATTAGATAGAGGTAGTCAGTAGGAACATTAGGTAGGAGCCTTCGCAACTTCCCTTCCCATTCTGTACAGACCAGTGATTACACACACACACACACACACATGTTCAGATGTTCAATTCCTCCATGACAGCAAACATTTATTTACTATACATAATCACTGTTTCCTGACTTAGTGAGGTAGTGCCAGGAAAAATGAAGAATGGCCCACCCACTCATATACACATATATATATACATAAATGCCCACATACACACCTATATTCATACATATACATATCAACATATGCAGACTTATACATATATACACATGTGCATGTTCATACTTGCTTGCCTTCATCCATTCCCGTCGCTACCCCACTCCACAGGAAAACAGCATCGCTATCCCATGCTTCAGTGAGATAGCACCAGGAAAACAGACATAAAAGGCCACATTTGTTCTCTCAGTCTCTAGCTGTCATGTGTAATGCATCCAAACCACAGCTTCCTCTCCACATGCAGGCCCCACAAATATACATGTAGAATATTTTTAGTTATCAGCTTTCCTTAATGACTTACTAGTGGTGACATCGAAGTGACGGCAGACTTCTTGGTAGAAGTGGACAAGTTGGTCCAGCTGGTGGAATCTCCAATATTTACCTGTAAGTATTTTTCCTAAGTTCTGTATCTGTATTAGATATTTACATACGATGACTGAAGTCATTTGATTTATTGCAGTACTACTGCAGACTTATGAAGAATGTTGCACATTGTTATATATTTGCTTCCTTGTAATGATTCAGATTATTTTTTTCTCACTGAAATATTTTGTTGCTTTTGCACCACCAGATCTTCGTTTACAGTTGCTGGATCCAGTAAGTCACTCAGCACTGGTGGAGACTCTCTATGGACTTCTCATGTTACTTCCCCAAAGTGATGCTTTCACTCTTCTACGGTGTCGCCTTAACTGTGTTCCACCAGCTCATCTTCTCAAGTATGTTTGATCCTTTTTGTGGTGTAATGGCTGTATAGTCTTTTATTCCCTACTAGACATTTTGCCTGTTGAATTTTTTACGTTCTTTTTACTCAGACTTCTGTGGGTGGAGAAGTGAAAATCTGATGATTAATGTGATGACATTATTGTTGTATATTCATATAGTTGCAGTTTAATGAGGTTTGTATGGCCACAGTGCATATTATTTCTGTATCTTTATTCTGGCTTTAAGGATATGGCAGTAGAGAATATATCCTGTTTATCTTCATGAATCTCATAAGGCATCTTAAATGCTTAGACTTTGGACTTTGAGCCTTATTTATAAAAAAATGTCATCCCTTTTTCTGCTTAAACAATCCTTAGCATAGGTGAAAGAAGTTAACAGTAGTAGAGGAGAATATAAATATTTTAACATATTTAAAGTGGAATGATGAGGTTGAATTCATTTTAGTGGTTTGTCATTGTAATAATGAGGCTTTGTCTTTCTCCTTAATCAACTGCTTTTTAACCTTTGTGGTACTATTCATCTTTGAATTGTGCTACTTCAGTATATTTTGAAAAACTATTTCCTGTTTTTATGTACAGTAATTACGTGCTTGTGGTTGCACTGCGAGTGAAAAGTCACCTTTGATGATATTGTATCATCATCAGTTGATGAAAGGGAGTAAAGTTTTCTCAAGGAACTTGCTGCCCCAAGAGAGTGCATCAGTTCCCCGCACATCCTTGAAGCTGCAAGATGTGCATAAAAGGAACCCTGGGGCTACCTTTAGTAACCCTGCACTTACAAAGAAAAAAAAATTATATGAGATTGGGCTGCACTCATTTTTCTCTTTTCCTTAAGTTCATCTTACTTTGAAATTATCACAAAACCAGTCATCTTTTATATTAGGTGTGTATGGAGTTTATTTGTTCATAATGAAACCATGCTTTGCCAGTCATTCTTTGAAGCAAGTTGTAGTATTTCTTGAACATGAAATAGTTGGATAAGTTGATAGCTTTATCATTTCATAAACATGTGTATTGATTTGATTTTTCTCTTTGTAATTAGTAACTTTGGTGTTATCTACATGCTGTATGTATGAAAATTGCTTCATAACATTGAGAAATAGTCTTGTAATGCTGATAGGTACCATATGATAATTATTTTGACATGCATAGATGGATGTAATCCTGGATTTATATACATAGCATATGTCTCCTTGTTTTATGAAGCATGTTTTCTTAAAGTTTTCAGATACAAAAAATTTGTGTTGACCGATGAATTTCCTTATCTTAACTGTTAGATGAAAGGCACTTCATCCATCATCCATCCAGCCTGATGATGATGAGAATGGAAATACTACAATGAATTCTTATTATACTGTCAATTGTATATGACCCGAGAGCTGTGTAAATTCATGTTGGCGACATTCAACTTGTGAGGGATGTGATTGGTTTGCCCATGTTGTTCAGAGAGTTAAGAATATTTTGTTAGAATTCTTTTTTTAGGTTTTTTTTTTCATCCTCCTGGACTGAACAAGCCTGCTTAGTATGTGCCATTGAAATTCTTTTCTCCTGCATTGCAGAAATTAGGATCATAACACAAAGTTGTTTGCATGGTCCAATGATATTACAGTTTTTCTTTGTTATAATTCAGATGTAAAGCTTAGTAAATATAATATAAATGTAAACAAATTTCCATTGATTTTCTCGAATACAGCTACACGCCATTTCCCAAATTTCTTGGTAAGAATGGATTCTACATTTACATTAACTCTCATATTCCTCAGACACACACATGGCACAACAGAAGAACGTTATTTAGCAAGCAGCATAGACTTTCAGGAACTCCTCTCACATTTTTCATCCATTCAAGAGAAGCATCGCAAATACAAGCATCAAAAAATTAAGCAGAGATTACAGTCCAGCATTGACCCATCAGCTCGTCACCAGAGTTAGTAACTTGGTATTAGCATCTTAAGGAGTATATTAGCAACTTTTGATACATAATTTGGGGAGGCAGAGGTGTATTCTTATGATACAAAGAATTTTGTTGTAATCTCAATCACTTTTCATAATAATTCATTATTTTTTCACTACTTGCATCAGTAGTAATGGCTGCTCGTAGTATGACAGATATTAGATAATTTTATACAAAGAATACTTTAGAATCTATTTCTTCCTTTGTAACCAGTCACAATTAACCACTAATGATCAGAGAAATATTCTGTGATGGTCATGTAGAAAACTTTCTGAATTTCTCTCACTTTGTAATGCCTTCAGTTCAAGAAATGCATCTGTGGTGATCATATTGTAGAAAACTTTCTGAATTTATCCTATTTTGTAATGCCTTCAGTACAAGAAATGCATCTGTGGTGATCATATTGTAGAAAAATTCTGAATTTCTCATACCTTGTAATGCTGTCATTTTGGGACATGCACAGCCATACCTACCAGCCATTCTATATAGAGATGCCAGTCATTGTCATACACTATACTGGAGAAAAGGTTCTCGAGGGGAACAGAACCTACTGGTAGTAGATATAATATGTATTTTGCTGTATACTCTGGGCATAATGAATGGTGAGATGTAACATGTTTATATCTTAGATATTACCTCGCACAGCACAGTAGGATTATCTGTATAGTAGCTTTGCCACACCACCATATTCTGCACCTTTCTTCTGATGCCTCATCTGAGACCTCATACTCATGCACTCACTGATTTAGCTCTTTGATCATACAGTCAACCTTCATATGTACTCCTCCTTACTTCAGCTGCATACAGGTTGTATTTCTCTAATCCGGCACTCTGTAGTCCAGCAACTTCCATGGTCTGACACATTTTGAATATGCCGCCATTAGTTATTAGTTTGTGGATCTGCCTCCAGGGTGGCACTGTTGGCAGTGCTAAGGTGCCAAGATCTGTTTACACTGCAGCCAAGGTAATTAACAGTCCTATTAATAGTGGTTCCAACAATGTTGTATGGTTGCGAGGCGTGGGATATGGATAGAGTTGTGCGCAGGAGGATGGATGTGCTGGAAATGAGATGTTTGAGGACAATGTGTGGTGTGAGGTGGTTTGATCGAGTGAGTAACGTAAGGGTAAGAGATATGTGTGGAAATAAAAAGAGCGTGGTTGAGAGAGCAGAAGAGGGTGTTTTGAAGTGGTTTGGGCACATGGAGAGAATGAGTGAGGAAAGATTGACCAAGAGGATATATGTGTCGGAGGTGGAGGGAACGAGGAGAAGAGGGAGACCAAATTGGAGGTGGAAAGATGGAGTGAAAAAGATTTTGTGTGATCGGGGCCTGAACATGCAGGAGGGTGAAAGGAGGGCAAGGAATAGAGTGAATTGGAGCGATGTGGTATACCGGGGTTGACGTGCTGTCAGTGGATTGAATCAAGGCATGTGAAGCATCTGGGGTAAACCATGGAAAGCTGTGTAGGTATGTATATTTGCGTGTGTGGACGTATGTATATACATGTGTATGGGGGGGGTTGGGCCATTTCTTTCGTCTGTTTCCTTGCACTACCTCGCAAACGCGGGAGACAGCGACAAAGTATAATAAAAAAATAAAATAATATTAATTTCTTATATTCATCTGTATTTTAGACCTTCAGGATGTCATTCAAGAGACCAAGAGGTGCAAACAATGGTGTTAGTACTAATAAGCATAGACATAAATCATTATCTTTGCTTGAAAAGGTGGAGTTACTGAAAAAAATTAGATAAAGGTACTTCTGTAAAGACTTTGTGTGAGTACTGTGAGATCAGATTGTCAATCTCTTTTTTCCGGCATTTTCTGTGGTCCGGGAATGACCAAGTCCCAAGGTTGGTGGATTAAAGAGGTACCACCTGTACTCTCATTTAGTTATTCTTTGCACGTCACCTGATTGCATGTAATATGATAATCTTTCATACTTTTATGAGTTAACTCCTCTCACATCCATCTTTCTTTCTTTGTTCTCCAAACTCAACACCTACTTCATGAAACATTTGTGTTGATACACATCAGAATAGCCACTATGCTTTTGCAGGTGCATATTTCACAAGCACCCGTCATCATACATCACAACCCTTCATACATGTCACTATATCTGGTGGCTTATTTTTCTCTTTTCATGATTTTTGTTTATGCTCTTTGCATGAGCATACCTTTCATTTAGTATTTCATATGTTGGATGTCAGAGTATGAGTAAACCTCCAGTTTACATTATGTATGTTCTGTTTGTGTAAGATGAGAATTGCTGAAAAGGAAAAAGTGTATATGCAGCTTTTATTGTTATAAGACGGGGTTAATGATATGTTTTGCGGTAAGGTTGGTAAATAACTAGAGAAGGCAGGTGGAATGTTTTAGGAAATGCACTGTGAAAAATGGATCAGGTGACTGTTGAAGGTTGTATGGGATAATTTTAGCATAGATTATTGAACTATATATCTATTTATATGTCTGTCTATGTCTCTGATGTCCATGACCTCCAGAAACTCCCTTGAGGGGGTGTCCATAGCAAAAGTCTCCATAGCTGGTGAACCCCATTGCTACTTCTTAGC
Source organism: Panulirus ornatus (assembly GCF_036320965.1). Taxonomy (NCBI): domain Eukaryota; kingdom Metazoa; phylum Arthropoda; class Malacostraca; order Decapoda; family Palinuridae; genus Panulirus; species Panulirus ornatus. Next base: position 11,840,224 of record NC_092262.1, on the reverse strand, counting down.
CTTTAATGCCTCAACCTTAACAGGTCACTGGCAGAGGGCAAGTCTATCGCAGTGTTTGCAGAGGGTTCTACATAATTTTCCTACTGACTACTTTTACCTAATGTTCCTACTGACTACTTCTACCTAATGTTCCTACTGACCACTTCTACGTAATGTTCCTACCAACTGCTTCTACCTAATGTTCTTGCTTAAAGTTTCTACCTGCTACTTTTATCTATTGCTCCTACCATTATGGCAGAAGGCAGGGCTTGTGCATAGTGCTCACCACAGGAGAATCTAAAGTTATGTGAGTTAAGTGTGGTGAAGTGTTATGCATGACAAGGAGACATTATATATTTGTGGACAGCATGCCAGCAGTCCAAGTGTGGCTGAGGCTGAAAGAAAAGACAGATACCTGAGTCAAAGGAGTGCAACATGACAACCAGTGAAGTACTGGCTCTCCACAGCCATCGCTAACCCTCCCAATACCTATGCAGGTAGAACCAGTAATATACCTCCCTGATCAGTGGCTGCCTGCCAATTACTACCTGCCTTCAGTATATCTTCATTGTATTCATTAATAGGGTAATGACTTTGCATGAGGTTATAATTGGTTGTGACTTTATTGGTATGGACTTAAAGAGTACCTTTATAAGCAGGTAACATTCGCAAAACTGCTGTGTGCAGGTGGGGCTAACAGATTTGTTTAATGTTCAAGTATGTATAAGGGAACTGCAAAGAATGTCTGAAAACAGAATATGAATATTTCACTTCGGGTTTACAATTAACATTATTTTTGCCTTTCAGTTACTCAAAACATTTCTTTTTTTTTTTTTTTTTTTTTTACATCTTTAATTTTCTACCCTCACCACACAGATCTTTTAGTTTCTGACATGTTCTTCTGTTGCAAACAGCCCTGAAAGGACCCAGTGATCTGATGTTGTCTGAATTCCTTTGTATGAATGCCAGTAAAAGTAGTGTTTTTGTGTTTGAGAACAGAAAATTGGTTGAGTTGATGGACAGGTTGCATGAGCTTGGATATATTAGTAGTTCTTTTGTTGGAGAATAATGAAATGACTAATATGTCACAAAGTGTTAGGGCATGGGATATTGCAGAAATTCTAAGGATGAATGTGGAAGGAAATTAATGTGTGAGCCAGTTGGTGTAGTTAGATTTTGTAGAAACTATGCAGTTAACATTATTGTATGCTTCTGAAATTAGGCTCCTTATCAGTTGAATAATTGGTAGACTGCATTTAAGGTGGACATACGGTGAACTGGAAGCAGTGTTTGGAAACTAGGAAGAGGAAAGACTTACAGAAACAGAGGAAGATATAATGTCATGGAAAGAAGTTAAAGTAAAAAATTAAGTGCTACAGAAATATGGTCATGACGAGAGAAAGTATGTGAATGGATTGACTAAATTTAGAAATTGCATGTGAGTAAGGTAAGTGGACTTAGTACAGTAGAAAATTGAAGGTTAAATGGTAATTCAGACTGAAGGAGTGTATATATGAGAGAAATGTCTTATTGGTGTGCAGAAAAGGCTGTGGATGAAATACCTTTGTATTAATTAAGAGATTAAAGGTAGGAATGAGAAAACTGTTAATGACCAGTAGTACCTCTTAAACATACTGCTATCCTATTAATTATAAGAGACTTAATTATTGTTCTTTTTACTTTAATATATAAACTTAAAGGAAAATTGTGAGAAATTTGGAATGTATTATGTGGAGTGTACAGCCTTATCCCTTGTTTGTCCATTTACTTTTCTTTTCTGATGTTTCATCCTGACATGCAAGATGTTTTGTCATCATCATAGGTTGTCAAATCTCAGATCTCTTCACAAACCTCTTTTCCTAAGCCTGCTGGCAAATTGAAGACTGACTCTCTCAGGCCTTATTCAAGACTTGGTTAGACATGAGATTATGTGGAAAATCAATCATACAGTGAATACAGTGGCTCCCACCACCGCTAGCAACTACATGTTGAGTAATTGGCCAGTTATGTAATGCAGTAAAACTCCAACATATTGCCAAAGTCAACCAACAGATGATTATAGCCCACCTATGCCCTCCATGGTTTGTTTTTTTCTTTCATACTCGTTCACTATTTCCCTGCATGAGCAAGGTCACATTCAGAACAGATAACTAAGGCTAAGAGGAAAAGGATCTTCATTGGCTCTTTCTTCTGCTCATTCTTTTGGAAAGTGATGTAGGTGTTTAGGATTTCCAGCACATTGCTCCTGCTCTATAGTCACCTTCAGTGACACACTGGAGATACGTGGGCAGTATTTCTTCTCCCTTATTCTCAGGATTTGGGTTGGTATGCTGTAATGCTTTTCCAGGCAGTCATTTACATCTTTAAAAAGCTCTTTTTTTTCATTCAAACAGTTCAGAAAGGCTTGTTCTTGAGAGTCCTTTGCTTCAAATATTAGATACAAACGTTTAGAAGCTACACTGCTCATCAGCTTTCAGATGTTATTTGTATATGATTTTATTAGATTCCAGTTTTCTAAACAAGGAGTTGTATGAGCTGCCTGGTTGTGGCATAGTCTCATCTGTTAGTAGTTCTGTGGGTAAATTGGTTCAGTGCCTAGTTAGTAGTTGGTGTGTAATGAGAGATGACTCATGACACTGCACGTTTCTACCGGATTTGACTGCTACCAAGAATTTAGTTATGGTGCAGCTTGTCAAGATTCTTCTTTTTGTCTTCCTTAGAAGGTTAGCATCAAGAACAGATGACTGAGGCTTCAATGAAAAATCCTTACTAGGATCTTTCATTTCCTGTTTTTAGTTAGTGGTAATACAGAAAGGAAGTATTTTCAGCTTCATCCATCCCCCATTCCTCATAGTCTTCTACATCATTCAAGAAATAGTATTTGTCCTTCCATCCATAAGGATGATTTATGGCTACAAGTATATAATGTATTACTATCATAAAACCCTAGAACCCTTTCTATGGGGCTCCTACAGCTTTAAGGCTGCACTCCACACACAAGTAGGGAAATGTTGGACTGCTTTGGAGTGAGAAGGTTCAAACATTTTTTATAAGATCATTGAAAGAGGCTGAGGCCATTTTCCCTTTTGATGGGCTAAAGGTGTTAGAATGATTGTGAAAATATATTAATTATGCAGGAGGGTGAAAGGCATGCAAGGAATAGAGTGAATTGGAACGATGTGGTATACCGGGGTCGACATGCCGTCAATGGATTGAACCAGGGCATGTGAAGCGTCTGGGGTAAACCATGGAAAGTTCTGTGGGCCCTAGATGTGGAAAGGGAGCTGTGGTTTTGGTGCATTATTATATGACAGCTAGAGACTGAGTGTGAACGAATGTGGCCTTTGTTGTCTTTTCCTAGTGCTACCTCGCGCACATGAGGGGGGAGGGGGTGGTTATTTCATGTGTGGCAGGGTGGCGATGGGAATGAATAAAGGTAGACTATGAATTATGTACATGTGTATATATGTATGTCTGTTTGTGTATATATATGTATACGTTGAGATGTATAGGTATGTATATTTGCGTGTGTGGACATGTATGTATATACATGTGTATGTGGGTGGGTTGGGCCATTCTTTCGTCTGTTTCCTTGCACTACCTCGCTAATGCGGGAGACAGCAACAAAGCAAAATAATGATAATAATAATATTTTAATAAGTACGTTTCTTGTGTACTATATGGAGCAGGAGGGTGTGATTACCCTGTAGGCCTCCTTTGGTATGCCCCTGCATCACCCTGTGCACAACAGCACTTCAGTATGCTGTCCCATGCAAGCCTCCACCCTCTTGTATGTTTGGCCCAGAAAAACCTCTCTCATTTCATGCTTCCATTTCCTTGGTCCCCTCCATATGACCTTTATATTTACCTTCCAGCCTTAGGATCCCCTTCTTTGGGGTTCCAACTATATTTTGGACCAGATAGAATGGTACATCTTATGGTGAAGTGATTATATCCAAGAATAAATGTAGATTTTCCTTTTCATATCATCATTTACTTTGTACTCCCAGCTTAACATTTACTTTCAGTACTCTTTAAAATCAGAGGTGAAATGCACATGATATAGCATTATGATTATTGGACAAGTTTGTATCCACAATGCACAGATGTTTAATAGAAGGCTATGCACTTTTGCATCTCCTAATCAGGAGGTACATATATCTTGCCTTGTTGATAGACAATTAAGAGTAGTATTCCCCCAATATCACTTTCATTTCTGTACATCCGTTCATAAACTCATTTTAGAATATGACATCAGCTCCAAACAGTCCCTTGTGTGGATAACATTGATTATGGGTTTCAAGACCCTAAACATCATGTGAAGAATGCTTCTTGAATAATTGAGATGGTGTTAATGAAGCAATATTGGGTATGGATGGTTCTTGAAATGTGTAAGATTCAGTGGCCTCCACCCAAATTGTTGTATGTTTACTATGTTGGTAAGAGCAGCAGCTTCCAGACTCATAACAGAGGCTTTAAGTTGGACAAGACTAGTTCTTTAGCGAGTGGAAGATGCTTGTCATCTCACCTAACCATAAGTTATTGGGCATAGACAGATTCATTCTGTGGGGCACTAGATTGTGAGTATAAGGTTTGGATTAGTACCATCTGTTGGCAGAGCTTGAAAATAAGGCATGAGTTTTAGCTGTGGTTGGCCACTACATTTGCTGTATGGAAAAAAAGTTGTCATGAATATGTTCAGAAATGAGCCAGGATATATGGTAATGAGTATATCCAAGATAAAGTTATTATTAATCCTTTAGAAACGGTTGGTCTTTTGGAGTAGTTTAATGAGCATTATTTTGTATGAAAAGCAAACACATTATTGATATTCTACAGTGACTTTGGAATTATTATGAATGGTTTTAGACAAATGTGTTTTAAGCCTCAGAAACTGGAAGAGGTAGTGTCCATGTTATTTAAAAAATGTTATGAAAAGTAATTATTATATAGGAATCCCTCATAATTGTTAAAATCAAGACATTCAGTTAGAAATAAACATGCAAGTACCTCTTGAAGTGCATTAACTTTCATACTGATACGTCTTTTTAAAGGATTGGTCTTATGTATGAGTATTATGTTTTTAGTCAGTATTATTGTGTTAACACTTATTGAGGACTTTTAGTGCTTTTCAAGATTCAGTTATCAGTCTGAAGTTGTAAAATCTTTTAAGAAAGAATTCCTCTATGTTCTAAAAGTTGATGTGGTCTTTTTTATTTTTTCTTTCATATTTATTTTTTCTTTTAGTGAAATTTATTTAATGAATTATACATTGCTGTATGCAGTCCACTCGTATGTATTCCAAGTATGTTCCATGCTACCTCATGCATCTAGTTCAGTTACTCCATTTATCAGTAAAACCCTAAATTCTCTTTGTTACACAATCTCTGTACTGTATGCCCTGTTACACAATCTATGTACTGTATGCCCATTCTTACAAGATTCATTTCATATATCTACAACGATTTTCTTCTCAATTATCATGGTTGTAATTTATCCCATGAACCATTTTCTTATTCTTTTTTCATAATAAATATTCTGCAAGTTGATTTGAATTTTCGTGTTCCTGTAATTAAAATTTTAATTTCCTCCTTTTTGTAGTATTTTTAATATGCTAGAAAGGTAATGGAGGAATTATATAAAATGTACTGTGAGCAGATAGTGTGATAAAGGCAGTAATGGGCCTATGAAATAGACTATATGTTAAGACATAAAAGCGAAGTGAGTAACTTACTTCGGGTTAGAGTTGCATTATGACCAGGATGTCTTTTGACATCATACGGTAGTTTAATATTGGTGGTGTAGCGGGAAGGGTTAGTATATAAGGGTGCTGGAAGCTAGAAATGTATGCAGAATTGGCATATTGGTAATGAAATATGATAACAAGTCACTAGGAACATTAGATAAGAGCCTCTGGAAATAATGCACTAGGGATGCCCTCTGCCAGTGGCCTATTAAGGGTGAGGCATTAAAGGCTAAGAAGCAGTACTGGAGTTCACCAATTATGGAAATTCTTTTGCTGTGGCCTCACACACACCAGAGAGGTGTGGTAATACTAGGAGTTAGTTTGAGAGAGCTGAACAGGGTGTGCTGAAATGGTTTGGACATATGCAGTGGATGAGAGGAAAGGATGACTGAAGGGGTATACAAGGCAGTAATGGAAGGAACAAGGAAAAGGTGGAAGGGTGGAGTGATAGATGCTTTGAATATGCAGTACGGTGGGAGGCATATGAGGGATGGAATGAGTTGGAGCAATATGGATGATGCGCTGCCACATGGCTGAACCATTTTTACAACCTCTGGCATGTTCTCTCATTCAGACCGCACAGACATGTATATATATACATATGTAAATATCTACATTTATCCCTCTAAGGCCCAGTTCTCTGTTCTTAACGCTACCTCGCTAACACGGGAAATGGCAAATAGTATAAAAAAAAAAAATATATATATATATATATATATATATATATATATATATATATATATATATATATATATATATATATATCTTTTTCTTTCAAACTATTTGCTATTTCCTGCATTAGCAAGGTAGCATTAAAAACAGGGGACTGGGCCTTTGAGGGAATATCCTCACCTGGCTCCCTTCTCTGTTCCTTCTTTTGGAAAAAAAAAATTATGACAATCCATTTTGGAAAACTCTACGGAAATACTGTCATATTTCAATACTAAACATTTTTCACGATGACAATCCATTTTCTAAAACTCTACGGGAATAGTCAGCCATATTTCAAAACAAAAAACAAAAAAAAACGGCGATGACAATCCATTTTCTAAAACTCTATGGGAATAGTCAGCCACATTTCAAAACAAAAGAAACAGGACGATGACAATCCATTTTGTAAAACTCTACGGGAATAGTCAGTCGTATTTCAAAACTAAAAAAAGAAAAAAAAAACAGGACGATGACAATCCATTTTGTAAAACTCTACGGGAATAGTCAGCCGTATTTCAAAACTAAAAAAAAAAAAAAAACAGGACGATGACAATCCATTTTCTAAAACTCTACGGGAATAGTCAGTCGTATTTCAAAACTAAAAAAAGAAAAAAAGAACAGGGCGATGACAATCCATTTTCTAAAACTCTATGGGAATAGTCAGCCACATTTCAAAACAAAAAACAGGACGATGACAATCCATTTTCTAAAACTCTACGGGAATAGTCAGCCATATTTCAAAACAAAAAAAAAAAACAGGACGATGACAATCCATTTTCTAAAACTCTACGGGAATAGTCAGCCGTATTTCAAAACTAAAAAAAAAAAAAAACAGGACGATGACAATTCATTTTCTAAAACTCTACGGGAATAGTCAGCCGTATTTCAAAACTAAAAAAAGAAAAAAAACAGGGCGATGACAATCCATTTTCTAAAACTCTATGGGAATAGTCAGCCACATTTCAAAACAAAAAAAAAAAAACAGGACGATGACAATCCACTTTCTAAAACTCTACGGGAATAGTCAGCCATATATATACATGTATTACGTATATCCATGTGTGTGTGTGTATATATATATATATATATATATATATATATATATATATATATATATATATATATTATATATATATAATGTATATATATATACATGTATATATATTACCTTATTTTAATTTACATTCACTCTCAACTTCTTTCAGAAAGTCACATCGTCCATCATCAGTTATCTATATCTATCATCATTACTCCATACCCACTTTAAAGGGGTGTGTCAGGCAATTAGAGACTTTGCACATCCCTCAAACACATTTCTCATGCATCCTTAGCCCATGCCCAGCAACATCAATTGAAACCACCACGTGGGGAAACTAAAGCTGATTTTGTTTGGTCTTATATAAAAAAATGGCGATATTCTATCAGGAATTTAGTAGTTACCATTAATATAAAAAAAAAAAAAATGGGTAATAGCACTGAAAAGTCCAAGACTCAACTAGTTTTCAGTGATAAGGATAAATGATACACGTTTATGTTCTACTTTTTATTCACCCGAGTATTCATGTGCTAACAAAAAGGCTGGATACAAAAATAGGTGGTCAAGAGAAAGACTGTGCATATTCCATCAAATTCCCATTAACACAAAGTATGTCCAACAATCTCCCTCTAGATTGCCTATGTTCAACATACAAGTGATTACTAGAGGTACCATCTTATAGCTAATTGTCCCAATCCATATTTTCATAATAACCCTCATATGGTAAAGTCAAAATATATAAGTGAAGAGTAAATGTTGCTATTCAGGAAATGAAAGCTTAAAGTATAATTAACATGCAATTTTATCCTTGGAGTGCTCGACTGGAATCCTTAATTGCTCTAAAGCCTCCATTATAACTAAACATGCACCACAACCTTAAAGCCCTTTAATGATGGCAAGCGTGGGAGAGAGACAAAGCGTAACTACTGCTCTCACAATCTCTGCTGTTGATTTAATAGTAGAAATGATATAAACAAATATAAATATACTGAAAAATTCATGACACAAATCAACACTGGTTACATAGTCACAGTATACTTCACCAGCATCTCCTTACACATGAAAAACTTTAAAAGCAATGAAAAAAAGCAGACTTTATGTAAATAAAACATGAAATTATTATTATAGTTAATAACACAGAATAAGTTACTGGTACTTTCTCATAAAAATGCAAGTTTTATCACACATAAGCAATAACCCAAAAACTAGGAATACGCACTGTAGCCCATACAAACTACACGATCTGATTTCCCATTTCATAATGCATAATGGAAGCTTTAGTATCTGGACTATTTATTAAAAATTTCTCATTATCACTATATTTCTACAATTAGGAGAGATTATCTTTCACTTCCTCAACCTGATCTTTATTTCCTACCTGGGTGTTTAGTTACAGCTGCAATAATGATATAAAGATTTTTCCACTCAGCAATTGGCAATCAGTAACCAATCATATAAATTTACAAAAATCAACAATTCTTACCATAGCAGCAGTAATCTTCACAAAACTAAAGAAATACAGCTTACAGCATGTGAATTTTAAATTGCACACATTAAAAACTCAAACATTCTTTCAAGTTACTTCCCTGATTCAAGTCTGTTGAGATGAAAAATTCCTTGGTGAATTCTGGGGTAAAATATCAATCAAAAAGCAATCCTGGCTTACTGATGATAATCATCAGTGGCTCAGTATCTTTATTTCTACAATAACTAGATTTCTCATATGTTATCTACCAAAAAAATCTACGACAGAATCAGTGAATCATAAGACTTTTCATCAGAACTGAAGCTAATGGTACTTGAAATGCTTCCAACCAAACATCGCTGCATGCTACATGATAAATCATACAGGGTCTTTGCTGACTTCTTTAAGCTATATTGTTTTAGTCTCTTCATTTGAAAGTTCTTTATGATTCAACTGTTACCATCCACACCTGAACCTTACAAGCACAGTAACTGCAATGATGTCTGAAGAATGCATTATAAACATTGTTAAAGAACTCGAATAATGGCTATCAAACTACTTCATCCTTGAGTACTCTAAATAAAATAATTAAAATCATTTATTATAACTGCACGGCTCTACACTTTAAGTACAGACTCCAAGGTATAAGTTACGCTATGAGGACATTAGATATATAGCAATACACCTGGTAAAGGCCTTTACCAGTTGTTAAATAATAGCTTCACTTTCCTTGAGCTGCCTTTTCAAAACCTAACTGGAACTTCTTTTTCACACTGGATTCTGAACCATTAACATGTTAACCGTCCATTACGGTGTATTGCACTTATATAATTTACAAATGAATGTACTGTACTATGTTACACTTGCCTGAGTGATTGGCATTTGAATAATCCTCTTCGTGTAACTTGGCATTTGAATAATCCTCTTCGTGTAATTATGAATAATAATGTTCGAGTTGAATCAACAATAAACTTCAATAGTTATTAATTGTCTCTCCCTTTTTTATATGATAACTTGCAGTTTTTTTAAAGTTTTAGCCAAGTTTAATTGAAACCAAAAAAATTTGACATTAAGCCACATTATTTCTAGATGACATATTACAGCATAGATAGAATGGCAAGATAATATTTCTAGAACTTGATCACTGAACCAATAAAACCACACAATTTTATTTCCTTTGAGTTTTAAAATACCACACTTTTTTACACAGCTCAATTTTAGAAACGTCATTACTTTAACCAAAGGTGATAAAGATATTACCACATGACCTAACTCAGCTGTGTAAAGACTTTAAACCAAAAATTCTACAAAATATACTTTTGTCTTCAAACTCACAGCAGTTAAATAATATAAAGTACCACACACTGAAAACTTTACACAATGTCATTAGCAACAAACATGAACTTAAGAGATGCATATCCAGAGGCCATCTCTATATAAAGTAAGAATTTTAACAAAAAATATTCCACCTTTCAGAGCTCTTTGGCATAATCATCATCACAATGATGATGGTTGTTGTTTTACTTTCCTACACTTTTGAAGTTCTGATTCCACAGTAAGCATGCAATGAATTCAAACTTAGACTATTAGAATTATTTTCAGAAAGTAAGTAGAACAGCTAAATATAAAAAATGGACACCACAAGCATCATCCTTTTCTTTTCTTCTTCTTTTTATACCCCTCCAGCAAGACTAGAAATGGTTACAGCTACAAATTCTCAAATAATATACATCTTAATCAAAATTTAGAGGAGCCTTGGGAAAGTTCAGCACAGCTAATTACAATTTAGAGAAACCTCATTTGAGTTCAGCACAACTAATTACAATTTAGAGAAACCTAAGGAAAGTTCAGCATGGCTAATTACATTCTACCACAGAGAAAGTCAACAATTCCTGAAAAACTTTACATGCATAAGAGATCAAACCTTGCCGAAAATATTGTTTACTGATAGACTACCGTACTCCTTATTGGAGGTTATTGGAATTTAGTAAAAATGAAGAACTTTGTATGGCAATTCATCACACTGCACATGTTTGAAGTACTGAAAAGCTTCATGAACTTCAAAAATTTATATTTTTCCCAATGAGTATATAAACACAAAAAGGAAAGAAAAAGCACCAAAAACTCATTGCTTCCAGTAAATCTACAAGCAAAAATATATGAAATGTCGAAAAAAAAATCCATTCCAATTCAACATCTGGATCAAGTGCCATCTTAGTTGAACATTCTAAAATAATAACAAATAATAAATAATAACAAAAAAGTATTGAAATAAAAAAATAAAAAACAAAAATTTATGCTTTGAGAGCATCAATTCCAAATTCTAACATCTTATCCTCACCCCAAAATTGGTTTAATAACTTCAAGCTGCAGTATGTATCCAATCTTAAAGTTGTCAGGTTTTGGCATAATGATATACTCTTATGCATGTAGCAATTGTCTACTGTTTTCAAAATGCTTAAATTTAATACCACTGCACAATATTGAAAAATATCATTTTCTCCAATAAAAGATGAATACTTCTTTTTTCTAGGTCAAAATAAGCAAACAAAATAAATGTTTTTTTTTTTCTGGGTCAAAATAAGTAAACAAAATAAATGTCTTTTTAACACAGCAAAGCATTTTCTCCCACACATTTATTACGCACTGACTTGCTGTGGATCATATGTATTTCCTCTAGGAATTCATATTCTCAACCTTCCTACCACTGTACATTTCCCTTCACTCTAATATTATTTATTTCTTATGGCTACTATACTTTTTCCAATATCTGCCTCCCTGTATCCTAACTTCCTGAGTACTCTTTCCTTTACCTGTGATAAGCAAAAATAAAACGGCACACTTATGACAAGGACAAATAAATATAACCTACGTATAAAAACCATATCACAATGCAGAGTACATATGCATAACCTTTACAAATATAACTAGAACAAAATTCTAGATTTTTTACTTCACTTAAAATGTCTTACATGAAGTGTGCCTTACCTTATTTCGTTTAAGTCTTGACCTCATTTCAAATTAAGATAGTCATTAAGATAGTCATGTAGGAAAACTCTAATTGAAGTCTTTAAAGTTTTCCCTCCATGGTTTACCCCAGACGCTTCACATGCCTTGCTTCAATCCACTGACAGCACGTCAACCCCGGTATACCACATCGCTCCAATTCACTCTATTCCTTGCCCTCCTTTCACCCTCCTGCATGTTCAGGCCCCGATCACACAAAATCTTTTTCACTCCATCTTTCCACCTCCAATTTGGTCTCCCTCTTCTCCTCGTTCCCTCCACCTCCGACACATATATCCTCTTGGTCAATCTCTCCTCACTCATTCTCTCCATGTGCCCAAACCATTTCAAAACACCCTCTTCTGCTCTCTCAACCACGCTCTTTTTATTTCCACACATCTCTCTTACCCTTACGTTACTTACTCGATCAAACCACCTCACACCACACATTGTCCTCAAACATCTCATTTCCAGCACATCCATCCTCCTGCGCACATCTCTATCCATAGCCCACGCCTCGCAACCATACAACATTGTTGGAACCACTATTCCCTCAAACATACCCATTTTTGCTTTCCGAGATAGTGTTCTCGACTTCCACACATTTTTCAAGGCTCCCAAAATTTTCGCCCCCTCCCCCACCCTATGATCCACTTCCGCTTCCATGGTTCCATCCGCTGACAGATCCACTCCCAGATATCTAAAACACTTCACTTCCTCCAGTTTTTCTCCATTCAAACTCACCTCCCAATTGACTTGACCCTCACCCCTACTGTACCTAATAACCTTGCTCTTATTCACATTTACTCTCAACTTTCTTCTTCCACACACTTTACCAAACTCAGTCACCAGCTTCTGCAGTTTCTCACATGAATCAGCCACCAGCGCTGTATCATCAGCGAACAACAACTGACTCACTTCCCAAGCTCTCTCATCCCCAACAGACTTCATACTTGCCCCTCTTTCCAGGATGTGAGAAGGAGATGGAATGAGTATTTTGAAGGTTTGTTGAACGTGTCTGATGATAGAGTGGCAGATATAGGGTGTTTTGGTCGAGGTGGTGTGCAAAGTGAGAGGGTTAGGGAAAATGATTTGGTAAACAGAGAAGAGGTAGTAAAAGCTTTGCGGAAGATGAAAGCCGGCAAGGCAGCAGGTTTGGATGGTATTGCAGTGAAATTTATTAAGAAAGGGGGTGACTGTATTGTTGACTGGTTGGTAAGGTTATTTAATGTATGTATGACTCATGGTGAGGTGCCTGAGGATTGGCGGAATGCGTGCATAGTGCCATTGTACAAAGGCAAAGGGGATAAGAGTGAGTGCTCAAATTACAGAGGTATAAGTTTGTTGAGTATTCCTGGTAAATTATATGGGAGGGTATTGATTGAGAGGGTGAAGGCATGTACAGAGCATCAGATTGGGGAAGAGCAGTGCGGTTTCAGAAGTGGTAGAGGATGTGTGGATCAGGTGTTTGCTTTGAAGAATGTATGTGAGAAATACTTAGAAAAGCAAATGGATTTGTATGTAGCATTTATGGATCTGGAGAAGGCATATGATAGAGTTGATAGAGATGCTCTGTGGATTTTGATATATTACCTAAAAACGAATTTTCTTCCACATATAAAGATGTGTGAACCAATAATTCAGGGCAGGAAAATACATAAAAATGTAATCAAAACAAGTCATTCAACTTAAACATACACCAATGCTCATATAGTGAGCAATAACCAACAATATACCCTTTGTTATGCAGAAAATACTATGCTTAATGTTACATGCTTTCCTCTATATTGTATTACTTTTTCCTTATCTTTCCTTTTTATCATTAAGTGGTGGATCCACCATCAGGGTACCCATTGATTTTGCAGTACAGGTACGTAACAACAGAAAAGAATAACTTATACAAACTGCCAAACACGCAACTGCTTCCTTTACTCTTGGAAAGCAGTTTGTATTAGGCTGTAATATGGAATTTTACTCCAATACTAGACAATGGCAATGCTGAGGAAGGCATCATCTTCCACATAAAGTCTTCATATAATAAAAAATCACAAGGGCCAAGACCTAGAAGCAAACATACAACAGATTTTAAAATAAGTCATATCAAATATACAGCTAAGTAAGGGATCAAAAATTCATGCTGCTTTTACTATGAACTGACTTAAGAATGATATTATTAAAACCGTTTCCATTCAGTCTGTACATGAAGATTGTCTAGGAAAAATCCCAAAACAGCTATTCAGTCTTTACTTTTTCCTGAGATAGTAAACAATGTTATTGTCTTTCCAACAAAACTTTCAAGGTGAATACTAAATCAAGATATTCAGAGAAAACAAAATGTACCCTTATGAAATTAGATTTGAAATTGATACATTTGATTTCTTTATTCTGATCAATTATGGCCATTTTTCTACAACATAACAGGAGTTATTCATCTACAAAATTCATAGTTTTTAACATTCAATGTGTAATGGCTTAAAAAGATAAATATGTAAATTTTATGAATATTTCTCCTATCCATGTGCACAAGAAAGCAGCATTACAACCATTTGTGAACATCTCAACACATGCAAAAATGATGAGCAAAAATAAATGATAAGCATGAGCAAAGACCGCAGAAGCCAGTTACAAGGCCGAGTATTGCATGATGAGATTCAGGGCAAGCCTAACTACCCAATATATGAGGAATCCTCATGACAAACCACAAATGACTGCCAAAATGTAAATAACAATTCCTTTATCACAAAACTGGAGAAGCAAATGCAGAACATGAGCAAGATATTAAACACTACAGCCGTTCTCGTGGCCAGTGTATGGCCCTATCAACTTAAGTTTTATAATACAATATTCCACAGTTTTTTCATAGTCCCAAGATCAGCAGGAACACTGCAAGCTTCATTTTTCAAATGTCTAAGAAAACAATTTTGCAAATATCATTATTACAGTCATACTTCCTCAACATGAGGTAAAACAACCAATGTAAGGGCAACATATGCTCTTTCAATAGCAGCAATTCAAAGAATTACAAAGCAACACACAACCAAAGTAAAAAAAAATGTAACTTCTAATTCAGCTGCACAATGACATTTAGTTACATGTGCTGTTAATGGAATTCTCCATCTTTGCCTCCTGTTCCTGCAACGTTGGAAATAAATTATTTTTGAAAAACATTTCTTTTAATAGTACTCTGTATATTTTCTTTCTTAAAAATCATTCCAATCTGAATTTCTTTTATTTCAAGATCAGTACAAACTTTCTACGATATGTAAATTATGAAGCATGGAAAACTATTTCTCTACCACTGACAGAACCCTTTAGGTGTCTAAAAAAGTCCATGCAAAATGAAGGGCTAAAATGTTGTTTTATCCACAAAAATGGAGTGTCTTATGATAATTCATCCCTTTTGACCACCATAAAACACTGAATTGAACATCCATGCAGCAACCTGTCCAGGCCTTTGCCGTCCACAATTCACTGACCATTGACGTTTGTGCCTCAGGCTTGTCACCATCAGAAATTAATTAGTGCTTTTTGAAACAAGATGAAAAACGGAAATGGAAAAATAAACAGATGCATGTTGGACTCTGCTAAATGGTAATGCAGTTTTTCATCCTTCAAAACTTACATTTATCTCCTACTGGCAGAGCCCATTGATCATGTGAGAGCATATCCCCATGAAGAAGTTGAAACTTAAAGAAATGGCAGACAAAAAAACATGAAGAAAAGGTTACAATTAATGACAATAGGGCTCCTGTGTTGGAACGTCATCTTCTGAAGGCAGTATATCCAAAGCTACCACGCTAACACGGGAAATGGCGAATATGTAAAAAAAGAAAAAATACATATGTATATAGGGGATGGGGGAAAGAATACTTCCCACATATTCCCTGCGTGTCGTAGAAGGCGACTAAAAGGGGAGGGAGCGGGTGGCTGGAAATCCTCCCCTCTCTTTTTTTTTAATTTTCCAAAAAAAGGAACAGAGAAGGGGGCCACGTGAGGATATTCCCTCAAAGGCCCAGTCCACTGTTCTTAATGCTACCTCGCTGTCGCAGGAAATGGCGAATAGTATGAAAGAAGAAAAAGAAATATTTATCAT
The DNA here is from genome assembly GCF_036320965.1 of Panulirus ornatus. Taxonomy (NCBI): domain Eukaryota; kingdom Metazoa; phylum Arthropoda; class Malacostraca; order Decapoda; family Palinuridae; genus Panulirus; species Panulirus ornatus. Next base: position 11,824,188 of record NC_092262.1, on the reverse strand, counting down.
ACTTAATTGATGTTTCCCACATCAGCGAGGTAGCACAAAGAAACAAAGAATGGCCCATCCACTCATGCACACATATATACATATATACATAAACACACATGTACATAACAAACACATACACAGACACATACATATATAACATGTACATATTCATACTTGCTTGCCTTCATCCACTCCTGGCACTACCCTGCCCCACAAGAAACAGCATCACTACCCCCTGCTTCAGCTAGGTAGCACCAGAAAAACAGAGAAAAAGGCCACATTCGTTCACACTCAGATTCTAACTGTTATGTGTAATGCACCAAAACCACAGTTCCCTATCCACATCCAGGTCCCACAGATCTCTCCGTGATTTACCCCAGACGTTTCAGATATACATATGTATGTATATATATATCATCTACACAAACTGTGTAATAACTCCCTCTCTCATGCCTGGTGGGCAACCGAGAATGTGCAAGCATTCAACACCCACATAATCCCCTCACATACCCTAACCCAGAGCTTATCCTTGAAACTGTTACACGAAATCTCAATTCGTAAATATATGGGTGCAGTGGTTACCTAGGCAGCATAAATGTACAGGATGAGTGGCTGAAGGGTTACTATTCAAAGGCCCATGTCTCCCCTCATCCACATCACATTAGAATATTCAAATTATTTTCCATAATTTTATCATAAACTATTCAAAAAAAAAATGCACTCTGACCCTGTGATATCAAAATGAGGCTTCTGACAAAATCAAAATAAAGGTTTCCTCGATATGTAAATACATGCCCTCAATGAAAAGCCATCATCTTAGAATGAAAAGGCTTATTCCTGTAGATAACTGCTAGAAGGAGAGAAATGAAGTAGTGCTATATAATAAAATCCCTCAAGCTCCCACTCAAGGAAACAAAACAATTACTCTTTACAAATCTAAGATAAACAACTGAATTAACTAAAAATTGCGGACTTGTTTTCAGCTATCAAAATGTTTTTAATTGTAATCATCTTCATGGTATCACTTGAATCACAGTACTTCATAATGTGACTGATGACTAAAAACTAATAAACAGGAAAGCCTGACATATACAATCAGGATGGTTAAAATGAAATAAAAGTATATTGATGAAACAGATCTTACACTGTATTCTGCCACTGTAAAGTTATTCATCTCAACAAAGAATTGTTAGCCAAGTCTGGTCCACTGACTTGAAAATCTATCTGCTCTCAGCAAGCAATAGCGAATTTAATCCTGCCTAAGCCTCCTACTCCATGTGTTTTTCCAGACAAGCTTAACAGTTCCTCTGTACCATGGTACAACTTAAAAATGGACTCACATTAGATGGGTTACTTGTTTTATGCGTAGATTTCTCCTACTGAGACCACAACAAATGACCCTAACAATAAAGCATTTGATATTGTTTTCATCAACTTTTTTGACATTCTTTCTACATGTTGAAAAATGAAAAGTTTTAAGTCATTATGTAACTGGATATCAAACATAAAAGGAAGTTATACATGATGGTTTTTCTCTAATTCATGAATCATAAATAAACTAATATGGCTGACAGAACTAGAAGAATGCATCTTAAAGCCTTTGACATATTTCTTTCTAGTACCAAACTTCATTCATTGTGGTTTATCACTAATATGGATTCAAAGTTTTTGTTTCAAATTCCATGTTGACAACCGCATTATACTTTAAGCTCAATGCAAAAGTTTCCTGGGCTAATTACAATTTTGTGGAGTAATTAGGAACTTGACACAGTGTTTAGAGTTTTCAAATGTGGACTGAATATTCTCTCTCTTGGAAGAAACCATGGAAACTTTATAATCTATCGAAGACTGTGTCCTTAAAACATATCAGTAATGAATGCTCTGAAAGTATTCATGGACCATACTATACAGGCAACAACACATAACATCTTTAACCACCTACCAACTTAACATTTATAATAACTTATATTATCATAATGAAAAAATGTTAATAGTCTGCCTTAGGTCTTAAACACATAGCTTCAGTCACCCCATTCAAATAACCACTTATGTAATGGTTGGGATGCATAATACATTTCCTTGTTATGTAACTATGTAATACCCAAGTTATGCATACTTATGCTGTCCCAAATATGCAAGATTTTCTTTCATGACCAATGAGAGATCATTTTCGTAATTCTCAGATTCCAAAGGGATTATGGTGCTTTGGTTTGTAAGACAGTGTTTCTAAAGTGTCTAATCCCATGTCTGATTTGATTCATTCCATCACCCTTATCTTATTACTATGCATACTTCAACAAGACGCTTTATTCCCATTCCTGGCACTAAGGTACACATGAATTATTGGGTCCATGTATCTAAATCAATAGTCAGGTATGGTAACACTCCTGTTGTCCCATGTCATTCTGTCCTTCCACTCAAGGTCCAGCCTGTCACAGCAATCACTCATCTGCTAATAGATAGAATATGAAATCTATAAACTTTTTTGCAACAGAATACATTGTAATACATAAGAAAGTTAATATTTTACCATAATGATTCTGAATAGCTTATCTTGAATTCTTTCAATGAATATTCATGAAAAATTAATAATTCTACATGAAATCAAGAGTTGAAAAGAAAGTGTAATGATAATTGCGGACTTACATACAAATAAACCTTTTGTAAAAGAATTTGTTGAAACTGAGATAGAAATAAAATATTTTACCGAAATGATCCTGATGAATTTATCTCGAATTTGTTTACTATAAATATGTATGAAAAATATGTAATTCAACATGAACATTAAGCTGTAAAGAGAACATTAATTATATATGCAATTACATATGCAGTGGTTAATTTAATCAGTAATTGCGTACACAAAATACTGTGATATTTAATGCAGAAACAAATGTTGTAGTGTGGTAAATAAAAATAAACAATAACCATAAGCATGAAACTGAAAAATTTATAACTTACAATCAAATCATAGGCAGTATACATATGTAAACCTTGAGGGGATTGAAAAGTTCACATTTGGAGTGTGTATGAAACCTTGAGAGAGCTAAGGAAACAAAGAAATTACATTTAAAGTATGTGAACCAAGGCTACACAGAATATGCTGATATGTTGGGGGATCCTTCTATAAGAAAGGTGGCATAACTGTGCTTCAAACTATTTCATGCCAAAATTCTGGTGAAATGTGTAAAAGAGAAAAATAACTATCTTAGGTTTTTTACTGAGGGCCATGAACAATAAATTTAAGTAAATAACCAGATTCAATTCGAGCCAAGAATTTTCAAAATAAATTCCACAAACTATTCAAAGACTACTCATCCATATCAGAAACATCCAAACTTTCAGTAAAGCACCCTTAAATTGCTGAACAAATTCAGGTAAGAAAACATAATACACCTAAGAATGAAGGAATATTTGCCAAATCCCCTACATCAGGCTTAGAAAAGGGGACTGAGGTGTTGCTATTCCAAATGAATGCCCCGAGGCAGTGTGTTTTTGAGGATGGCATGAGGATTAGATACTGTATGCATTATGCATAAACTCAAAGATGCAGAAAATTACATTGGATCAGACAGTCCAAACACCAAAAGCAAGAACAGAACTCGTGTCTCTGGATACAAGGATAATTGCAGATGCTTGTACAGTACAGCCTGTAAAAGCTATGCAATTTCAGTACCAGTCATTTATCTAAGAGCATTTGGTGGACCTAACCAAAGAAACAGATGGACTCTACCATGGTATATGGCATTTCCTGATATGGACAACCTTGCCTGTAGCAACCAACATTTGTGAAGGTTTAATTCGTTGCTTTCCCCCAGAAAGAAAAGATGTGAATAATATGCCAAGTTAGATGATTAAAGGAGCTGATAACTTGATGAGGTAAAAAAAGAATGTATACTGACAACTGAAATCAAATGTCATTCTACAGGAGCATGAAATGTATACATCTGAGGAACTGTAAGAAGAAAATAAGAATAAGCAAAAGAAAATGCAGTTACACTCTGCATCAATGACTAACTTATCCATACATGAATGTAATGAACATATGTAATACATTTCATGTTGGTAATCCTGCCTCTCAATCATATCTGCCATACACAAAACAGAAAACAGCAACATACCCAAGTGATAAGGACATTCAATACTTTTGCAAAGACAAACAATACTTTCTTACTTTTCCAAAAACAGGAACAGAGAAGGGGACTAAGTGAGGATATTCCCTCTTAGGCTCAGTCCTCTGTTCCTAACACTACCTCCCTAATGCAGGAAATGGTGAGTATGTATGAAATATATATATATATTGTTTGCATCATTATCATAGTTGAGCTATAATCCAGTTTTTGCTATGTAAGTTGCAATGATATTTCTTGACTTGCTGCAGACACCAAATTACATGGACAATGGAAAATCAAACTTGGTTCTGCTACTTTCACTGTTATTGCTGGACTCAATGGAGCTATCCCATGGGTGTTATTCTCAAAATATGCCACTTCACTTTTTCTGTATACTGAAATGATATGCCCTTTTACAAAATATAAGCCTGCTTATTTCTTGTAAATTTCTACCATAGTGATTACACAGCACAGCACAGCTGTGCTGCATTGTTCATATTGTTCAGATGAGAAGTCACAAGATTCAAGATCACTCTCTAACCCATTTATTGGATCTTTAAAGCAAGAAAAATAAAAATACTCTTGCCAGCATTCGAAACTTGCCACCATTGTAAAAAGCCCAACATACTATCGTAGAATCCTTATTCCAAAAGCCTAAATTGGAATCCCAATATGAGAAAAGCATCTGCCTTACAATAAACCCATCAGTTCTACGTATCTTATCAGTAATGTCTAAACTATGATGATCAACAACACATATATTTATGTCTGTGTACCATTCATATCTGCACTTCTCTACCTATTTGCACTTGTTCGTGATAATCAGTAATGGCCATAAGAGTTCTTGCTCTGGACTTTTATATTTATACAGTCACCAAAATGACTATCTTTTGGCCCTACCCAATTTTCTAGGTTCATAAAACTGAACATCTTATTCCTCTTCCCAAGACGAGATTTCTCTTGCCAGCTCCAATCCAAAACATAACTAATTAATCCTAACCATCAAATAAAAAGTAACTCTGACTTACCATATCTTTTTAACAAACTTTTTTTTTCTTTGTATGCCCTAGTAGTTTCGCACTGATGCAGCTAAATTTTCAATAAGAGGACCTTCATCTTCAGTACAAACAGTTATATCCCAAACGTTAATTTGCAGTAGATAAGTTGGATTCCATGCTAGGTTAATAAAAATTACATCAGACATCCAGCATTATCTCTACTTATTTTCACAGTCTTAAAGTCACCAGTGAACTTCAGGTATGTTCACTGCTGGTAACAAGTAAAATCAAATCCCAGTTTACTTCCTTTAACATTAGAGTTTCCTAAAATACTATATTTAGCATCTTATCTTTATAAAACCAGTACCAAAATGTTCCGAGTAGAAATCTGGCTATTTGAGGGATATCATCCCTACTTGTAGGGTAAGAGGACTTCACAGGTTATTTAATGGGTACATAATTACTCTGGCATTTCATGAGCAAACTAGAGAGTCTGCTTTTTCAAAAAGGCTACCATGGTCAAATAAGTACATAAACTTTACTTATAATCTTAGGGCAGAAATCGATCTAATCGCTATTACTACTAAGTAATGTTTTTCATCTTCAGATCTTTAGATCTTAACAAGAGTGTAGCAAAAGCTTACAGCGACAATGCCTCTGAGCCCTTATCTAATGCAGACCCTCTTGGTCTAGGATGCAAATCCATGAAAAGGATATTAGTTACCATAACACTACATAACTTATACATGTAACATTTGGCTATAAGTTATCTGTTTATGATACCAGTTACTGTAATACCATATGAAGATACAACCACATACCAGCAGGCATTACAGTATTTGTATATTATACATGCTTCTCACACCATTTTACGGATATTCTTTCTTTCAATTAATTGTCAATATTCACTCATCACATTACACTAAAATATAATAAAACACTGTTGTTTATAAAAAGAAAAATTTACATTATAAGGTGAGCCTTGATACTATAACTCTGACTTGAAGTCATTAAAATTTTTTGTAAAGCTCTTATCCAATTTCCTGAGTTTAAAACACACACAAACAATGCTTGCATGTAACCATTATCAGTGCCTTCAACCTCTAAAGGCAAAACATAAATCTTTTATGATATATTCTCCATCTCATTACTATGACTTGTTAACATGTCTTTCTCCTGCAAGGGCATAATAGTTTTCTGCCTGACGTTCAGGTGCAGCAACAGAAACATACGTTATGGTGGCAGTTCAAAGGGACACTGACAGGACATGTAATAGTAAAGAGAACAACCTAAATTAGCAGAAAGATAAATATTGAAAGATAAACATGAGATAAATAATGCACACCAGACAGACCGAGCAGTGCCACCATGATTAATTCATGGATCCCTGGTTTCTACAATTATTGAATGCTGCAAGCTACCAAGGATTTTATACTTATCCCTTGCATCATTGTCTTTTAGAAATGACTGTGAAAGAAATTTTACTGCTTAGATAATCCCTTTTACTCCTAAGACTCACATATACAACAAAAAATATAAAACCTGGCTTTTAAAACTATCAAAAAAATAAAAAGTACTTCATGAACATCTTGTTTACAAAAGTGACACAAATCACAAACTACAAATATATACTGTAGCTCTAAGTATATAAACCCTAATATATTCTTGCCTGGATAAGTAGATCTTGTACTGGTTTTCAAAGGACTATCATTTTGCATTAATCAAGTGAAAACAGAGTCAGTATTACTCACTAGTTAATTCTTACATTGTACTGTCAAGCAAAACACTGAGAAGAATGCAGTAATGAGTCACAGAAAAAGTATTAGATACACTTTTCAAAGGAGACAATGAAATACATAAGCAATGTCTTCATAATATTTTTCACACCCCGAACACCTAAAGATTTAAGTTAAGAGCAGGTGGGTAATTTTCCCGATACCTGTAGTGTACACATTTAGATTATGTGTGGCATATATCATGAGAGATTCTGTTAAATATCATACATGATAATATTCATAAATGCAGAAACTACTAAAGGTTTTCCACCACTCTGCTTTCCAGACTCTCAAACGGCACATTCTTTCAATCACAGTTGCAATATTCATGAAGGTATAAATTTCATCAAAGGCACCAAATATCTTTTTACTCTATGTAATACCTGATTACCAGTTGCTCATTATATTCAACTTAGCTAAAACTTAACAGCAAAGCAATTATATCGGAGGTATCAATTATATTCAAAGGTGCATCCATGACGTCTTAATCCTGCAATGGCATAGGAGATCAGCTTCAAGGAAAAGCACACACAATACTTTTCTACATAATGAGGAAGACGTACAGTTAATAGTATTTGCCATGTATTTCAAATATACTACTTCTGTGTACCAAACCTCATACGAAAAGTAAACACCAACATGGACATTATCCCCATAAAAATTCAACACAGCAAAGGATAAACTTAGGATTACTGTAAATCAAAATGCTTTAAAAACATGAGTGTACATAAAGGAACACTTGAAAATTCTCATTATGCTGATGAGAGAGGACAGAATCTAGCATCCCTGCACTGTTGCTCTTTATAGAAATTCCTTTCAAAGAATGATACCCAACTGATTACAACTTTATATTTTTCATTTTCATGATCAAAATCCTGCAATTCTATATTCTGTTCTTACTAGAAATGCTGTTCGTGGAAGGCTCGTATAATGCTGGGTGTTCGCTGATCAAAGCCCAAGACAAGGAGGAAATTGTCTGTCCTTTGGGTGTGAAGATGTTTAGTTCCAAATCCACACAACACAAGCCTGTGAAAATGAAAGAAGTTTAGGTGAAAAAGTTGAATTTGACATGACTGTCTGAAGGCACCAACAGACCCTAGACCAGTTAACTGACCATAACTGTGGAACTGAATGTTAAGTTCTTTTTTTTTTTTTTTTTTTTTTTTTTTTTATACTTTGTCGCTGTCTCCCGCGTTTGTGAGGTAGCGCAAGGAAACAGACGAAAGAAATGGCCCAACCCCCCCCCCCATACACATGTACATACACACGTCCACACACGCAAATATACATACCTACACAGCTTTCCATGGTTTACCCCAGACGCTTCACATGCCTTGCTTCAATCCACTGACAGCACGTCAACCCCTGTATACCACATGACTCCAATTCACTCTATTTCTTGCCCTCCTTTCACCCTCCTGCATGTTCAGGCCCCGATCACACAAAATCTTTTTCACTCCATCTTTCCACCTCCAATTTGGTCTCCCTCTTCTCCTCGTTCCCTCCACCTCCGACACATATATCCTCTTGGTCAATCTCTCCTCACTCATTCTCTCCATGTGCCCAAACCATTTCAAAACACCCTCTTCTGCTCTCTCAACCACGCTCATTTTATTTCCACACATCTCTCTTACCCTTACGTTACTTACTCGATCAAACCACCTCACACCACACATTGTCCTCAAACATCTCATTTCCAGCACATCCATCCTCCTGCGCACATCTCTATCCATAGCCCACGCCTCGCAACCATACAACATTGTTGGAACCACTATTCCCTCAATATTGTTTACACTTGTGTACATTCTAAACCCAGTAACCAAATGGTTCTGAGGGTCAACCCTATGCTTTCTTCAACTGACTACATTACTATATGTGTACATTCTAAACCCAGTGACCAAATGGTTCTGAGGGTCAACTCTATGCTTTCTTCAACTGACTACATTACTATGATACTGCAAATGAAATGCGCATTAAAGATTTTGAAAGAGGTGAAATGAACAATTATGAAAGTCATGTCTGTTAATGCAAAGAAAAAAATCACAAAACTTTTTGCTTATGATAGCTCAGTCAGTACTAGGCTTTTCCCGAACAGTTTGGTTGTCCAGTTTCTATGACTAGACTTTTCCTGAACAGTTTGGTTGTCCAGTTTCTATAATAACAGAAAATAATCAGTTCCTCAAATCTGTACTAATCACAATATTCATCATTTTCAATAATGCATTGTTCTATAAATATATAATATTGTAAAGACTCCAGGGAGGGTAATCAAAGTTTGCATTTTTTTATTACTATACCTAAATGGTAATCAAAATAAAGCTTTAGTAAACATACATCCTGTGGAAATACACCCAACAGCTCTACCCCACTGGCCATTACTGTCGGCCTAAACATCATAATCATTATACTTGATCGCCATTCTGTCTCCCGCATTAGCAAGGTAGCGCATGGAAACAGAGAAGAGAATGGCCCAACCCACCCATGTACACAGGTATATACATAAACACCCACACAAGCACATATACAGATCTTAAAAGCAATGAGGAGTATTTCCTGAGAAAGTAATGTATGTGAATAAGTAAGAAGAGAGGAGGGTGAGTGCTCATGGGCAAAAGTGGGTCTGTGTCAAGAATGTGAAATCACCATGGCCACTAAATCTGTCCACGGAAAATGTGGTGAATTGGATGGATGTGGTATACATGGCGCAGTGTGCTGTCAATGAGCGGAACCAAGGTACAGAAGCAGTCAAGGGAAACCACAGAATAGTCAGTACTGCTTGGCTGTGAAAGGCAAGATCTGGCATCAGTATATTAAGGATGATAGTCAGTGAGTGGATGAGTACAAATGAGGCCACTGTTTGTTTATTCCTAATGCTACCTTGCTAAGGCAGAAACAAAAAATATTTTTACTTACTGAACAATAACAAATAAGAAATTTCTAGGCCAGTCTCATGGCATTTCACTGATATAACACACATGCAAGGGGTCAAGATATTATACAACTGCAAATGGATTCTTTATCATAAACAAGTACAGCATACCTTATATGTGTGTTGTTCTTTTCATTTAGCTGTTGTAGAGTCTGAGTGGCAGCGCTGATGGCCTGCTGATCCAATTTATGAGTCAGGATTACCATAGTGACTGCTTCTTTTTCTCTGGCCCAATTAAGCGCAGATTCCACATTTACCTCGCCAATCACCGTCTGAAGAAATTAATGATGTGACATCATTTCAACACAGAATGCTTTTCATGGTTCTACATAAGAAAATATTTGCTTTTATTCACCCTTAAACAGCAGTATTCCTATTCAGTTCATCCCCATGTAGAAAAAATCCTTACTGAATGTCTTACATATGTTACCAAAAAATTTTCCAAAAAAGTAGTATAATGTCAACCTACATTAGTGTGGAGGATGTCAACCAAATTGGAGGTCCTATACTGGCTCCTTTATGTAAGTATGAAGTGATCATGATTTTTTCATCTATAAACACCTCATAACATTAAACAACTTATAATCTTTTTAAGGCAAGATGTCACACTAAATGTACATATGTTTTTCAACATGTTTATGTGTCACTAACTATAGTTTACACAAATGAACAAACATCTTTCTATGCAACAAATTATCAACATTAATCTATAATTCTATCTAAATCTCTGATGACCATTCCATCTAGGAACTCCCATCAAGGGGGTGGCCACGGCAAAAGAGTTTCCACTTATCCTTGTCCTCACATGTCTCCTTCGCATACACTATTCTATGCATTCTTCCACTCTATTCTCCATGTTACAGGTGATCTTCCCAACACACCAACACCTTAAATTGTACTATCATACACTTTCCTCGTAAACTTCCAGTCTTGCATTCTTTACACATTTTTCCACATGCCCAAACCATCTCAAAGTTTTATATTTCACCCACACTATGATTCATTCCCTTTGCATTCCATGCCATACCACATCCCTTTATTTCTTTTTTCAATCCGCCTAGTCACACCGCATGCTCTTCTCAAACTGCCCATTACCACAGCCTGGATTCTTGACCTCTTTGACTCATTTCACGTCCATGTTTTGAAGCACAAATTAATAAAAATTCATGGAAAATTAAAGATTCCCCGGATAAAAAATTCCAAATTCATTAATGATCCATCAACTACATTATTACATTACTCTTTCATCTGATCAATACTGAGAAATACAATGTTATATTCCATAAAACCACTCTCCATTATTCATTAATACAAGGTTCAGGATACAGTGTATGTTTCAGGGCCTAGAGGGTTTAATTAAACATTTGGTTTTGCTCTGGTATGAGCATTCTGAATTTCTACTCTGAAATCTTAAATTCACTGCTTCAATTCCTCTGTTGCTATGTAAAGCTTATTTCCTGATGCTACCTTGCTAAGAAGTTGTGTGAAAAATAGAAAAACTTTAAAAACAAATTACAAAATTATACACAACTACAAACACATACATCACAACATACACACATATGAATTCACAAAGATAAACAAAATACAGCAATACCTAATAAGTGTACAGAATCCAATTATGTGCAAAAGATCACTTCTTTCTTTCTTTCATACTATTCGCCATTTCCCGCATTAGTGAGGTAGCGTTAAGAACAGAGGACTGGGCCTTTGAGGGAATATCCTCACCTGGCCCCCTTCTTTGTTCCTTCTTTTGGAAAATTGAAAAAAAAAAAGGAGAGGGGAGGATTTCCAGCCACCAGCTCCCTCCCCTTTTAGTCGCCTTCTACAACACGCAGGGAATATGTGGGAAGTATTCTTTCTCCTCTATCCCCAGGTGGCCTAAAACACGCTGACAGTCAAAGTACAAAAAAAATTAACAAGATACAAGGCAAAGGTAAAAGAGACTAATCTTTCCTTCTTTCCACCAAAATATTTCAATGTGTGAGCCAACCAATCTACCAATCAACCTGATGAAATAAATTAAGACTAACCTCCTTAAACTTGTCAATTAGCTGCAGAAGGGTTATTCCCTCAGGTAACTTAATTTCTGCTAAACTGTTCCCTGAGAAAGCCAGGGTAGTTGCAGCTGGGCTAGTTCCTCCAGATGTCAGTGACAAAACTGTCACTGCTGCCCCTTCATGACCTGTCACCTGTAATACAATATAAACAAGATATCGTAAGAGGGATCAATTATTATCTGCTTCATGTACTTTTAGTTCAAGCAGTAATATGACTCTAACAAACATTTACATGTCGTATGACATAATCTAAACGGATGATTTCAACTCACAACTCATTCTTTGTCTGCTTTGCCTTTTGGCAAAATGGGAGGAGTAATAGATAGAAGTAGTAGGTAGGAAGGGTTGACAGAGCTTGAAGTAGAAACAATAGGTAGAAGTAGTAGGTAGGAGCCTTAGCTAGGAGCATTAAGGTAGTAGTAGGTTGTAACATTAGGCATGAATATCAGGTATACATATCAGGCAGAAGTACTTGGAAGGAATATTAAGTAGGAGCCTCTGAAAACACTGCGCTAGTGTTGCCCTCTGCCAGTGGTCTGTTAAGGGTGAGGCACTAAAGGCTACAAAGCAGCACTGGAGTTCACTAGTTATGAAGACTTTTGCTGTGGCCACCCCTTGAGGGAGTTCCCAAAAGGAACAGGCTTAAGAGATACAGACAGATAGGGGCATTTGAGGGAGAAATCTTTCACTGACTTAAAATCATCTGAGTGGATAACACTACAACCCTACATATACCTGCACGTACCTGTGCTGAGGTTATGTTTCCAGTGCATAGCTATGGCCATCTGATATGAAAGATTGAATGAGAAAAGGAAGGCAGGTTTTCTAAAGTTCAATTCCATGGATAATCATTTCATATCAGGAACACAAGTTTGCACGAGTGACATACCTAAATGCCAAATGGCGCAAGACACGGCACACAGCATTTGAACAGATGGTTGAGGTAACTCAACAAACAGGGCAGTGAACTAGGGATCCAACAAGAACAAGGAAAGTGAAGGGTGTAAAAGCCCCCATGAATAGTTTGGAAATATCAAAAGTAACTGTCTTATTCACATGTAACACATGCCTGGATTACCATGCTTAATTTTTTAACCATTCTATTTATCTATCTACATCTCTGACATCCATTCCAATTTGAGCTCCCTAATGGAGGTGGCCACAGCGATAGTGTCTCCATAACTAGTGAACTCCAGTGCCGCTTCTTAGCCTTTAGTGCCACACCCTTAACAGGCCAGTGGCAGAGGACAACTCTAATGCAGTCTTTGCTCAAGCTCCTACCTATTGTGCCTACTGACTACTTTTATTTAATGCTCCTTCCAACTTCTACTTAATGCTCCTGCCTAAATGTTCCTACCAACTACTATCTATTACTCCTAACATTTTGCCATAAGGGAGGGCTAGCACAGTGTACTGACCACAGAAAAATCTAAAGTTATGAAGAATAAGCTGTGCAAGTGTTGTCAAGTGTTGCATATACCAAGGAGAGATTGCAAGTTTGTGGAGAGAATGCCAGTAGTCCATGAATATGTAAGGCAGAAAGAAATGGCAGCTACCTGGGTCAGAGGAGTGCTACTTGACAACACTGAAGTGCTGGCTCACTAAGCACATGTCACTAACCCTCCTGATACCCAGGCAGGTAGTGTTGGTAATATACCTCCCTGGCTGCTGGCTGTATTCCAACTGCTACCTACACATTCCACACATACAAAACATTGTATTAACATACACATCTACTACTCACCTCTCCTTTTCCTTCAGGATTACCCGTCCATACATGACTTGTGCCCATGGAGCCTCGCACATCTACACAAATCCCAAGCTTGCGTGATGTCTTCTCAATATTCTGGAAAAAGTGTTTTCAAAATGCATTTAAAACTTTTTTAAATAACCTTAAATATCTACAAATTTCATTAACTGAATACAAAACCATGATAAGAAAATCTGTTAACTGATAATTCTAAAATGCTTGGAATGTCATCATAGCTGACAGGATGAAAATCTATATGATGCCAGAAATCAAATACAGAAAATACCAGACATTTTATGCAAAGCTAATGGTCAGAAACCATAGCAAAATATGTGTTCCATATGGTGTTTGAACACTAAAGGCACTAGCTGAATGCTGATGTTTTCTCTCTCAAGAAGAACCACATATGAATTCACTATTTGTCCACCTATTCATCACTATCAACTCCACTCTGTGCATTTTATCCACTCCAAGTAAATGAAAGTAAATGTGAATAAGTAAACAATCCATACCAGGTAGGTGATAACAGACTTAAACAGGGGCCCCTCTAAGGCAAACTATCATATCATACTACATGCAGTTAGGGGAAAATCTAATGAAAATATTTTACTAAAAGAAATAACTTATGACTTCATAAATGACGGAATATAAATAATATAAACAAATAAATAAAATAGAATCTAAAATGAAGAAAGGTAATAAAGTAGAAATACAAATTATACAAAATAATTACAAAAATATAATCAAAATGACTGCCATATCAAAAAAATACTTTACACTGTTAAATGTCCTGTTTATGTGTAGTACATATGTTTGGGAAGAAAAGTCGACAATCAAAGCAGCTAAGGAATACTAGAAACAGTAAAGCTTTGGTTACAAGTAATGGAAGATTTAGAAACTGATCTAAAATTCATGTAGAAACTAGAATCAGGCAAAGCACATCCCCCATGTTACTAAATGTATCTAAAGAAATTACTAAAACTAAAACATACTTAAAGTTAACACCTTTCTGTCCATTCCAATATCGAAAAAAATACATAAATAACTTAAAATACCCAAAGAGGAAAGTACAAACCTTAGCACTTGCACTAATGAGAGAATGGAGGGCATCAACAACTTGAGGGTTGATTTTCGTGGTTTTCTTGGATGGTATCTTCCCTGGGGCTCTAGGGGATTTACTTGCCCCTCCCTTGGTGAATTTCTTCTCAAAAGGTTTCCCAATTGCATCACCAACATATCTAGCAAAATAACTAATAATTCTCTGTAACTCTTAAATGTATACAGAAAAAAGTAATCAAAAATTAACTTGAATCATAAACATGGGAGAATGAAGGGAAACACAGAAAGATTCACTATTGTATAAACAAATTCAAATTCTCTCTATCCTGGTAAATTTACAAAAAAATTTAACAACCCACACATTAAACATACAATAAACACTCAAAAACAAAAAATGACAGTAAATTTTTCTGAACTATAAAAAGTTATCTTTGAGCAAGTGAAATCACATTCTTTAGCTAACACCCAAAACCTGCCTTTACCTCCTGCAGTTATCAATCATGCGCTGGATATTTTAGTAAAATTCCCACAGCGGAGCTTAATGCATACAAACATATAAAGTGACCTGTGGGAATCTGAAAAATCTACTCAAAAAGAATGTTGTAATTACCATCTTGGTTATAACTATCTTGTCTAGCTACCCTTGAAGATATGTTAGCCAACCTCCTGCTCCTCACTCCATGCAACTCTGTCTCAGACCTGAAAGGTTATTAGGAGGAGACCCAGCCTTAAAGGAGGAAAGTGGGGCAGGAGAGGAGTTGACAGCAAGAGAAGCACCTTCACAAAAGATCTTGCTTTTCACAGGGTCAAAACTGACATCATTTTAAGGTGATCTATCATTTGCTTTCAACTTGCGTAGTCTTCCTACAACAGTCAAGAGGGTAGGAGGATCTACAAAGCATGAAATATCTCAAAGCACCAAGAACATAAACAAAATCCATATGTCAATCCTCTCATAATGAAGAGCATGTGGGAGAAAAGTCTCTACCTGAAGTACTGGCATGGCTCAATTTTCTCCAAGTTACATAAGTTTACAAAAAGGGAAAGCATCTCAGGAAATATCTGTTGGAAAAACCTTGCTGGACTTCCAATATCATCTGAACCTTTTACAAAAATTATCATTCAAAAGGCCTATATTAAGTAATGTTCTCAAAATGTGCTTTCCATTAAATCCCGGGTTGGCTAATATTGAAAGTTTTGTCAATCAACACTAAAATCCTTGCTCTTAAACAAATGTTTGAAAGGCTACTTGATGGTAAAGAAGGTTCAAAAGAAAAGGCCCCACATGTATAGAACTCTCTCCCCATACTATACACACAATTAGTAACCGTTCATAATTTCACCTGGTGAAAACATTTGCAGGACTGAACTATGTAACGACATCATGGATAGTCATGCAAGGTGATTACAATGTTGTCAGTGATAACAGCATTCTTTCAGAGAAGAATTTTCAGACCATCCTCTAACATATCCTTATTTTTCATTAAAGTGGCATTTCTTGTATTTTTCTTATCTGCTTAAACTCACTGACTGAAAGGATAACTACTGTGTATGAGGTGAGGGCAAGCAAAGTGCTGTCTTAAATTTCAGCATATTCTCATAATAGAAAGAAATTTCTCACAAAGTTTGAAGGATAAAGTTATAGATGCAAAAACTGGGAAAAGCAGTATATTACTGAACATCCACATCAGGATTACATTTACAGTACTAACCTTGTAGGATGTTCATATGCATGCAAGGCCATAAGGACTTGGGTGGGAGTGATGCATCCAGATGTGTGGTCACTATGGGTTAAACGGTCAACCAACTTAGACGAGAGAGCATGGTTGGTATCACTGGATGGGTTCAATAAGTTAGCTTTAGCCATACGGTTAACACTTGCCACAGCAGATTCTCCTTCGAGTTTGTCCAGCATGTGAGACCACACCTGAATGTAAAAGTTCAAAGTCAAATGAAAAAAATGAAACTACAGTATGTGCAATTCAGTGACCTAGCTGAATACACTAAGATTTGAAATAAAAATGAAGGTGCCTTCCATAAACATATGTTATCTACCTGTACACAAAAAATGGAAAGTATGGTCAGTGTATCAATACCCTCAACCAAATTAATATTTGGCCAACAAAAAGTAACCCCTCCTCTTCTTAAAAACAATTAATATGGACAACTATACACCATGCCTCCCTAGTGTGGTACCTCACCACATCCAATAACCAACTCAAAAAATCCAAACAACACAAAACAATGCCTTCACAACCAAAGCAGGATGTACTCAAACGATCAACACAGATCACCCATATGCAGAAACCCACATCCTACCACAGTAGACATCCTGACATCACAAGTTCACATTTAATCCCAAGTACACATGACCTTATCAAACCCTACCAACCCCTCAAAAACAACCCATTCCCATTTAGAAACACGAAATGCACACTAGCTTTACATTTCAACCACCTACACAAACAAATCCTTTCTAACAAGCAAGTCAATAGATATAAATTTTCCTATATTTTTTAATGATGGAAGCTTAATATACATGTTAAGAGCATCTGCCAAAATATCCAAAAAACTATATATATACCTCCCATTAATGTCTTTAGCTTTTAACCATTAATCTTCAGCATATACACACATGAAAACAAGATGCCCCATTGAAAACTTTCCACATACACTTCAGTTATTATGCTCAAAACATCAAGAAAAAATTCAAGTAGGTGTATAGAGCATATGACATGCAAAAAAAACTTGCTTTAAACTAAATCTGTTCAAAATCAAATTGTAAGAACAGAGAAATTGTTAACTCTCCAGAATTTTATATACCTCTGCAGATTTGAGACTTTGTGAAGGAACATCATCCAAAGTGAGCCCACCATATAATTCATGTAACTTGTTTACTTTGTTGATAACCTGGTCCACATTCCATGACTTCTCTCCATCCTGCAGAAAAAAATAACTGCTACATGATCCACTTAACCCATAAAAAAATTACTAAAGTCTTGGTTCAATACAAATTGTTGAAAAAAAAATTCTAATGTTACAATAATGCAGTGTAGATAGGATGAAGCTCTGAAAAAAAATGGAATGGAAAGTTAGATGCCCACAATCATCATTATGACATTTTTCATCAATCTTTGCTAATTCCAAAATATATTATGGAAGGTAAAGTTAGATATCCAAAATCACCACATGATATTTCTCATCAATGTTCTCAAATCCCAGAAATGACAAGAAGTTTACACATAATTCAAATAAGCATAAATGAAACAATGGTAAAGACAATAATGCCACAAAGCAGTTCTACAGTCAAAACATGTAAACCTCCTCATTAGTTTTTCATAACTTTAAAATTCATGGAAATGAGAAAAAAGAGGGGCTTAAAACGTATATAACTGTGGAAAATTATTAACATCCCATGCCCACATAACAAGTCATCACCAAGATACTATACAGCAAAACCTATGACAATTATCCACAAGCAATTTGTAAACAAATGAAACAATGCCAAGAAAGGAAGAGAATATGTACATTTTGCAAATTATTCAATGATGAAATAATCAACATTCTGCATTATCCCTTTGGTCAAGTAGAAAATTTACAGCTGCATTCCCAAAAAGTGTTAATTTTCCAGAAAAATATAAAAACAGTTACTGGTCATTTCTTATATTTATATTAAGGAAAAAGATTAAAGTTTCCATATCTGGCATTGATATTTCTTTAAAACATCACATGGCAGGTGAAGAAGAAAAACGAAAATAAAGTATCAGTGGGTCATTTCTGAATGATGGCACAAATTTCCTTATTTGCAACAGATTTTTCTCTCCTTACACTCACAATAATGAACGAACTGTAAAGGGTATGAAAAAATTTAAAGGGATGCTAAGAAGTGTCACATTGCCAATTCCTGGGCTATCGTGTCACATTGCCAATTCCTGGGCTATCTATCTATATCTCTGATGCCTCTTCCAATCGGAACTCCCTCAAAGGGGTGGACACAGCAACAGTCTCCAAAACTGAAGAACTCCAATGCCGCTTTTTAGCCTCTAGCGCCTCACCCTTAAAAGGCCACGGGCAGAGGGAACATCTAATGCAGTGTTTGCAGAGGTTCCTACTTAATGTTCCTAATGACTACTTATTTCTAATGCTCCTACCTACTACTTCTACTTAATGTTTCTACCTAATAATCCTGCCTGAATGTTTCTACCTACAACTTCTTAGGTACCTACTGCTCCTACCATTTTGCCAAAAGGCAGGACTAGCGCACAGTGCTCACCGCAGGAAAACCTAGAGTTATGAAGAATGAGCTGCGTAAATGTTACATATGATAAGGAGAGCTTATGTGTGTGGACAGAATGCCAGTAGTCCACATGTTAATGAGGCAGAAAGAAGAGACAGCTACCTGAGTCTGAGGAGTGGAACTTGACAACCACTAAAGTGCTGGCTCACTAAGCTTGATAGCTTCACATAAAGAAACAAATACTTCAGTGCAATCATCAAAATTTTGTGCTTACCAAACAGTTGAAACCTTGGCAAGTTATAAGAGATCGTCAAATTTGCACAACAATGAATTCATGTGACAAGTACTTTTTTGATTACATACGCAATGTAAAATTTCAATATGGTAGATGCATTACCTTATGAACAGAAAAAACTTTGTGATAATTGTAAAGGTATACTTTGTAAGAAAAGAAAAGTATTAATCAAAAATGTTTTATCTATACAACCACCTAAAAATTCTTTTGCAAAACTATACATTCTTACAGGCTTTTAAAAATAAAATCAATATTAAACAATTATACATGAAACAGAAGCTGAAATAAGTCCTTTTTTTTCAATATGAACTCTTTATTTCATAAAAGTAAGGAGTGTGATTAAGACTTAAGCATAAAGCTGTTCTGTACCTCTGGATGGCCATCTTTGTCCAAGACTTGGATGAGCTCCAACAACTCACTGGTGTTGTCCTTGCCTACGTACTCTTGGACAGTTTTCTCCAAACCCATGAAAACATAGTGCAACACCACCTGTGTTCCTGAAGTATATACATTCACATAAAAATAACTCATCATACCAACTACATCTAAGTATCATACATAGAAAACCTTTCACAATAAGAATAATCTAGCTTAGTTTTGGCTACACTGGTGTCTTCACCTGAGCCAATCATCATCCTCTTTTCCTACTCATGCACATGCTTTAATGTCTAAATAAAAACCTCACACTGCTTCTAATAGCTTTTCTTGCATAACATATATTCCTAACACCTTCCATAAAGTCAATGCTAATACTTGTTTTCTCCAGATCCATAAATGCCATATACAAAACTTTCTCCTAAAATTTCTCACACAGATTCTTCAGAGTAAACTCTGATTCACATGTCCTCTACCACTCCTGAAGCCATAATGCTCTTCCCCAGTGTGATACTCAGTGCATGCCACCACCTTATCAATCACCAATAATCCACACAACTTATACTTCTATAATCTGAACATTCAGCATTGTCCTCCTTGCAATTATACAACAACAACAATAATGATAACAATAAAAACAATAATAATGATATCAATAATGATAATAACAACAATAAACGGGATCCCCAGCTTAAGAACAAGTTATATTCTTGACCCTCTTCTTAAGTTAAACTGTTTGTAATGCAGAGAATATAAAGATATGCATTAAAGTACATACCTATACCTATGCCGCATTCCATAAGTAAATACAGTTAACAGATCACCATATAAAAACTGTGAAATGAGATGCACATCTGAGTTGTTCCATGGTTCATAAGTATGAGTAATTGACTATGTGTCAGACTAGGAATTAATCATTGTTTGTTGAAGCTTGATTATAAGTACAAGTGTTCACAGGTCAGACGTTCACAGTACCCACTGTAATAATAATATTAATGATATAATAAAATATTTTCTCATACTTGTTCCCCATTTTCTGCATTAGTAAGGTAGCACCAGGAACACAAGAAGAAATGGTCTCATTCTCTCACATCATGTGTAATGCACTGAAAATATAGACTCATAACCACAACCAAGTCACCTTAAGTCCCCTGGTTCAGTCCACTGAGAACATAGCAACCCTGAAAACAACATCGCTCCAAGTCACTCTAACCCTTGCACGATGTACACTCTTGCATGTTCAAGACCCATGCACTCAAAACCTTTTTCACTTCATCCTTCCATCTCCAATGTGGTCTCCCCTCTCTCCCATCCCTTCAACTCCTGATAAACAAAGCATCTTAGCCAACCTCTCTTCATCCATTCTCTTCACATGTCCAAACCACCTCAGCATACCCCTTCAGCTCTCTCAACTACACTAATAACAAATAACAATATTTAATTATGGAAAAGATATTAAGTGAAGTTAAATACTTAACATCATTTACTTACCTAACGGCATTTCTCTAAGTTTTAAATGTGCAAGCCTGATGATATCCCGGTGTGTCCAACCGTAAGCACTGGAGTGACGAGTGACTTCTAGAGCAAGTCGGCGAGGTTCCCAGCTCAAGTACCATTCATTAACAGCACGGCGTAATCCACGACCCCAACCTGCAGAATATCATTTCAAACCAAGAAATATGAAAGGAAGAATTGAATGCCTCCACCAAATAATCATAAAAAAGAGAATGTAATGTAGCAAGTCTGATCAAAATCTTATCAGATTCAGTAAACTTGTTATCCTTAAATAAATTTCAAAGGTCAAGACAAACATATATGTACAAATTCAACTCCACGACTAAAACAGCTCCAGAGGGATGAAATTCATAATTTCACTGTGGCTCATCATATTTAACAGGATTTATTTACTTTTATTTATTTTGCTTTGTCGCTGTCTCCCGCGTTAGTGAGGCAGCGCAAGGAAACAGACGAAAGAATGGCCCAACCCACCCACATACACATGTATATACATACAGGATTTACCATCACTAATAAGTAGTTCACAATCTTGTAACTATCTTTGAACTATCACTTCTGTTCTGACACCCCCTCCTCCTGGTCCCCTTCTTAACACCACCTGTGGTACTTTAGGTGTGTACTAAAGGATTGATTTGTGACCTTACTTTTCAAATATGACTTTTACTTCATATGTGGTGCTCGTTTTTGCACAAAAACACACGACATAGAGATGACTACTGCAAGTATGAAGGCACATATTTTTTCTATGGCACTGTTTGCTTTAAATCCAATAACAAATAGCTCTTTCTGAATGTATGCAGAACCTGGCTTTCAAAGTACAGAAAAACTCTCCTTAATCTGATTCTTATTTAGCCTTTACATGTAATTACTATTCATAAGGTCAGATACTTATGCTAACGTCACCATAATATATCTTTCTAGTCCTTTTTTTTTTTTTTTTATACTTTGTCGCTGTCTCCCGCGTTTGCGAGGTAGCGCAAGGAAACAGACGAAAGAAATGGCCCAACCCCCCCCCCCCATACACATGTATATGCATACGTCCACACATGCAAATATACATACCTACACAGCTTTCCATGGTTTACCCCAGACGCTTCACATGCCTTGATTCAATCCACTGACAGCACGTCAACCCCGGTATACCACATCGCTCCAATTCACTCTATTCCTTGCCCTCCTTTCACCCTCCTGCATGTTCAGGCCCCGATCACACAAAATCTTTTTCACTCCATCTTTCCACCTCCAATTTGGTCTCCCTCTTCTCCTTGTTCCCTCCACCTCCGACACATATATCCTCTTGGTCAATCTTTCCTCACTCATCCTCTCCATGTGCCCAAACCACTTCAAAACACCCTCTTCTGCTCTCTCAACCACGCTCTTTTTATTTCCACACATCTCTCTTACCCTTACGTTACTCACTCGATCAAACCACCTCACACCACACATTGTCCTCAAACATCTCATTTCCAGCACATCCACCCTCCTGCGCACAACTCTATCCATAGCCCACGCCTCGCAACCATACAACATTGTTGGAACCACTATTCCTTCAAACATACCCATTTTTGCTTTCCGAGATAATGTTCTCGACTTCCACACATTCTTCAAGGCCCCCAGAATTTTCGCCCCCTCCCCCACCCTATGATCCACTTCCGCTTCCGTGGTTCCATCCGCTGCCAGATCCACTCCCAGATATCTAAAACACTTCACTTCCTCCAGTTTTTCTCCATTCAAACTCACCTCCCAATTGACTTGACCCTCAACCCTACTGTACCTAATAACCTTGCTCTTATTCACATTTACTCTTAACTTTCTTCTTCCACACACTTTACCAAACTCAGTCACCAGCTTCTGCAGTTTCTCACATGAATCAGTCCTAATACAAGGATATTTCTAACAACTTTAATAAATCTACTTTTCTCTTCCTCTTCTTCATGGTAACTTTACAGCTGACTCTCCAACTTATACAGTGAACTTTCAACTTCCTCTTTTCCTTTCATTCTACTCTGGACAACTTCAACATTATCTGACCCCTAAATATACCTCTCACCCACCCTATGAACCCTCCCATGTTCTCTTAAAAAAAGGTTCAAAGAAAATTTCCTCTAAAGACTCATTAATGGGGACAGAATGCTATAATCCTTTTAAACATCATCCTCAGGTTCTAACTTTCTATGAATATCTATGAATCTACATTTAATGATCATGTTGTCCAGCATCCTAAAACTCAATCTTTTTTCAGACTGATAGAATGACTTACTAGCCTACAGACACTAGTCTTACACTCCTGTCCACCATGAAGCAATGCCATCCAAAACTTCTGCAGTTTTCTGACTAATCTGAATATTCCACAACTATGCACTTACCCACCACTCATACTACCTTCCCAAAATAAAGCAAGTAGTTTTCATTATTTCTAACTATCACATGGAGTGGTTTTTTTCTATATGATTAAAGCAACGAACTTATACTCATACGAAAACATGTCTATTCATTGATCACCTGTCATCATGACTCAGAAAAGAGAGAAAAGAGACAATCACTCAGGATCTCACAGACAATATGGGAGTATGAGATGATTACATAACTAATCACTCCTTGCAGTTCTTTGTCTATTCTTATTAATACAGAATTGTGTATTGTCCATAATGCCCCCAAAAGAACCAATACCCCCTAAGCCATGCTGCTGTAATACCAACTTACCCCTAGTAACAGCCAATCAATATTACTACCTATCTATCTATCTATATCTCTAACGCCTGTTACCTTCAAGAACTCCCTCAAGGGGGTGCCACAGAAATCGAGAACTCCCTCATGGGGGTGGCCACAGCAAAAGAGTTCTCGATATCACATGCACTACAATAAATAAGTTATCACCTCATGCATGATGTTACCATATCATATGATTAGTAATGCAACTGTGTTCACAAGTTTATATGTCAAATATCATTTTTTCAATTATGGTGATCTAAATAAACTGCTTCAATGCTTGTCATCTGATTCTTGTACTGAATTTACTTTGGGTTTGCTTCAATTGACATAACTATTGGTATCATAAAGTTTTCTTTCTCAAAAATGTTCATACATTCTACTCTTCCTTGAAACTATGATGTATATAAAAGATTTAAATCTGCCTACATAAACCTAAATATCTATATCATAGGGAAATCAATGGGATATGAACCATGGCATTTCCGTTGCACAAATTTAGATAATTTGTTAACCTCAAACATATAGGAATGTTTTTTTTTTTTTTTTACACAATACAGAGTATTCAAATAGTTATCACACACACACACAACTGACACGGGATAGAATGTGTGTGCATATATGGGAGTGAGGGCATGGTACATACATACAATGCTAAGAGATGGGACAACACGAGTGTAAAACTCTCTTCCCATACCACACAAATAGTAATCACACCTGATGACAACTTTTAAGTTTTTGAAACAGACCGAACATAGTGATGATACAGACAGTGTACAGTTCTTCAAGCGACATGAGAGAAGTACTTCTAAAGTACAAAAGTGGTCGACAGTTGGAATAAAATGACTCAAGACATAGGTTAAGGCAGAAAGCATACGTAAATTCAAGAAGCTGTATTATAATGAAGAACGTTCAAGAGATGAGGCTCGTGAGTGTAGTACTCCTTCAACGTACAATACAAATAGGTTATTCGATTCAAGTGCTATCAACATACAATTTTCTTGAATATATTCATGATAAAAGTTTACTTTACCTGAATGTCCTGTTTGCTTAGAGATCATCTTAGAGATCTGGATGAAAAGGAAAAAGAGATGAGTACTGGTACAAAGTTCGCGCACTGCTGAATGAGCATCCATCACTAGTTTCTTTTGATCACTTTGTTTTGATGCTACAGCCAAACACAAGACCTGAAAAAAAGATTTAAGTTTTCTGAGACTGACTGGGAAAGCTGATGAACACTGGATCAAAATTATGTGAAGAAAACAATTAATAAATATCATTATCAACTTTATCATCTGTATCAATACCAATACAAGTAATATGAAACATTGTTAGTGGGTTGTCACTAATCCTACCAATGTTCATTAACCCACTGATGGCTATTGTCCCATTCACAGAATAAGATGCCTCAGGCAGGTAACTGCAAGTGCATCATACACAGTTCGGGGGCATTCAAAAGTCCCAGGCATGGTAAACAGCAAAGTAGTGAGTTAGGAGGCAAGTACTGGTAACTCGTATAATATTTCAACATCCTCTGCCCATATCTTTTTCAAGTTAGCCAGTAAGTAACCAACAAAATACCTTCAGAAGGTAAACACTGTAAAAAAGTATCTTGCTATCACTTTTTGTGTGAACCAAAGTGACATCAAGGACGAAGGATTTTGACAAATGTCAACTGATCTGACCTTGTTCTTTTGATATTGTAATATATCAAGTGCAAGCGACATTTCCTGTCATCTGCCATAATAAACGTTATATTGGTTTCATGATTTGATGCAAATGCTAACAAAGTGGGGATACCACAATCATCATGGAATTCATTTCACATAAACTTTTACCAATCCTAACGAGACAACACAAGTCATACTAATCATTTTGATAACCATCACACCCATCTGGAAAGATTTTTTTACCATTTGTACATCATCTTTGCACAACCCTAGTAGCAAGACAATGTATATAGATGTATATAATCAATGGAACAAATTATGAGGTATCATATCATGACTGTTAGGGAATGCAAACAAAATTCATAAACAAATATATCACAGAATTTTTTCAAAATCTACTGAAAATTTCAACACCGAGGGCATACTAAATATCTAGAGCAGCCACAACCAATGGGTTAATTTGTCACAGCCAGCCACACAGAAGTTAAGTGAAGTCTGTGTCTAAGCAACAGTGGATTGACAGTATTACATCCTTAGCCATCCATTAAATAAGAGTATGGAAAATCTCACACAAAAAATAAGGGAAAAATAACAAACTGACTGTGAAATGAGAATCTTTACGACCTATAGGCATCACATTCTTATATTTTTTTTCTTCTTTTTTACTATCTTTTTTCACCTAATTGCCTCTCCTGCCTTAGTGAGGCAAATCATACAAGGATATTTTTTCACAACTTCCCCTATTTTCCATGTCCCATGGGTCTCTTATCATTCCAAATTTACAAGCTTCTTACACCAAATGAATTACAGCATGTAATAAATAGTTATATCAACAATCAAGAAGTATGCCTCTCTCAAAACTACTGACATTTTAGTTACAAATATCCATATCTACTGAGAAAATAAAATATTCACCCATTCCAGAGGTATGGATTATCATTACCTAAAACCTCATTCTCAATTCTTACCAGAGCTTCTTTATCTACGTAAGGCAATTGGCTATATGCCCGTAGTGTGTCCATTACAACTTCCGCCTTGCCCTCCTCCACCAACTTGGGAATAACCGAGGTGCAGCTGATGAGACTGTCGCATGGACCAGCATCCCGCAGCCGGGGTCCAGACCCATCTTCGTTGGAAGGTGGTTGAACAGGATGTAACTTACTGTGGCGCTCTCGTTCATCACGCTGGAACCAGTCCACCAATTGACGCACTAGGTGACCTAACAAAATATAAGATTTAAGTCATATCTAAAAACAGTAAATAGTACTGATTCTTGACTAATCTAACTAAAATATTTGCACTTACTTATGCAAGTATCAAGCTTAGTGGCTATGCAAAATATACTTTAATAAAAGAGTGGAATTTAACCACTATAATCCATTCCATTTTAACACTACTGAAATAAAACCAAATACTATCTAATCTCACATCAAGATGATGACTCACTTCCATTCCAGGCCACATTATTGGAGCCAGTGACCAACAACTGCTTCAACTTAGCCAGGGAAGCATCATTATCAGCTGCCATCTTGGGCCAAGTTGTTAATTACGCTTTGCACCTCACTGTACCTCCACTATATCCTGGGGTATAAAAATATTTTACTTTCGCATCTTCATGTATAACTCTAAAATTATTCTCTATACTCTTAAATACATTCTAATTCCAACAGTGTGGTCAAAATAATTCTACAATTCAGATTTCATGAAGTTGATTCCAAATACAGGTTATCAAAATATACAAAGCTACATGAACCAACCAGCAACGAATGTGGGAAAAACAGAACATATCAGTATGTCTTTTATAATGCAACAGTTTATGGCAGATACCAATCAAGGTATCACCTATCATGCATTCATTACTAGTAACATAAAAAGATTAAGTAAATTACCACTTTAGTTACATCTGAAAACTAGCTTGAATATTCTGTGATTTATTCTGCAATGGTACTGTTGTCTTTATATAACAGAATAAAATTTCCAGAGTGTGATGTGTAGTATCAAATTGATTGTACAATATCAAATATGATGACAGTGATGAGGGTTACAAATATCGGGGAAATTATGAGGTTAATTAATGTACAAATAGGTAAAAAACTTGTAAATAATCAACAACACCTGTGATAACCTCAACTAACTTCCCAACAGTTGAGACAATTAATTGATATACCGTCATTGTGAGGCTACACCTGCTTGTGACGAGGTTGGACCGCAAAGAAAACAGACACTAAATCTGTCATCTGTATGTTGACAATCACTACAAGGTGGCATGATGCTTAATCATGAATATATATGAATAATGAAAACTGATATATTTTGGCACGTAAGGAACTTACACTAGGTTTTAATGGGTTCTCATGAATCTTTTAACTTGTATTTCACCAAAATTTCTGTTAACTCCATTCATTCCATGATATCCAAAAACCCTCACCACTACGACCTCATTCAATATCAATTTTTTAAACCCCAAATCTAGATCAACAAATCTTTTCTCGAAGCAATGCCATTGGAAACGATGATTACTTAATAACTAAAACATGTATCAATGTATAATTAATCTAATAAATTAACAGATAAAGTGCATCAAACCAAACAGTGGCAGTCTGCATCACTTCTATGAAGTATAGTCAGTCGACTATAATGCATTTCTTCCAAACCTATGAGGTGGCAGCCCTAAACTAGTGTCCTACATATCATATTCATAAATATCAATTCTGATGACAAAAAAAAATTCACTCTGATTTCCCTCAATCCAGCCAACACATCAGAAATCTCTTACCTACAGCCATCTAAAAGTGCACGAAAAACATTGTTACGTACTTACCACACATGGGAGAGCTTAACCCCAACCCTCAACTACCTCAGCATAACCCAAGCATAGATGACAGTTCAAAGATACCAAATGAGAAGATTCATGTAACCTGTAATGTCAGCATTACACTATTTTACCCATCTGTTCAGACACTGACACATCTATCAGCAAAATACGAGCAGGGAGTTTGTTTCTTAAACTTCTTACGATGTTATTTTAAGCATTTTAGGATTTGTAACTGTAACTTTTCTTGCCCTTTATCAAATGCTGTTAAAGGCAATCACTGCCAACATGATGTCCCATATCCATCTTACCACTCGTTAATGAGAACCTCTATGACCTCATTCTACACGGGTTCCAGCACATTTCTACTTCATGTCAGACTTGTCATCAGTTCCTAAATATCTGCATCACTTCAGGAAATAAAATCAACATTACAAGTGCCACCCATCAACTTATGGCTCACTCCGTACTTTCACTCACACGCTTCACACCAAAAAGTATTTACGTATCACTTGTCAGGTTCAAAAAACATTTATTGGCCATCATCCTGGCCAAGTATATACTGGCCAGTATCCTGGCCAAGCATCTACTGGCCATCATCCTGGCCATATTAACCTCACCCGCTGGCCAATACACCCAACCAAATGGCCTAGGCTTCACGTCACATTGTTCCATTATGACCCTAAGGCTTTGTTGTAGCCTCGTTCGACCAGAGGGAGGAAGTGTCAAACCTCTCAGCCTCTAGGGGGAGGAATGTGAGGCAAATTCCACTAAGGGGGGCCCACAATAAAGCCCCCCTCAATAAAATACCGATACACTAGACCCGCTTCCGCCAAGGGGGGAAGCCAGATTGCCTTCCGACACACGAGGGCCCCTCTGCCCCTACCATTATCTGTCTCGATAATTAAATGATAAGGCGTCCTTACACCACCATACTACACTCCTGTGCGAGAATATGGCTCCGGCAAACAGCAGGTAAGGTAGACACTCAACACTCCAGGGCGTTCACTCCTCCCCACATTTTTGTGGTCTCGACTCACGTAACCATAAATGTCCTCACCCCACATTTATTGATTATCTGGGATAACGAGGCGGCTGGGAAGCCTCGGTGACCACGTGCCGAACCCCAGGAATAAAGATAATGGCACCTTACAAATGACAATGACAATTACCTTAAGAAAATCCTTCACCAGGACTTTGTTTTCTTTGATTGGCAGACAGACTCCATGACTCATACGTCCTGAAGGATCATTAACCTATTTTGCATGATCTTCCCACAAGGAGCCAGAGGCCCATTTTATTACCCCATTTTCCCACCTGTCGTTATCACGAAAGACGGTGGACTTAATGACTTAATTGAATTAAACGTTAATAGTTAGGTTCTCAGTTGATACTTTGACAGAGTTTCCCGAGTCGTTCGGGTGCCCCATCCGGATCCCCGGTGACGTCACTGTAAACGTCATACCGTAAACGTTTATGCCGATTTCAGTGTGTGAAATGTGCGAGTGTGACCGATGCCCCTTTCATTTCATAAACTTGATTTGCTGGTTATCAGCTCTATATTGTACTAATTCCTCTAACACCTTCACAAAATGGACTTGAGATCCTCTCATCAAAGATGCTGTGTCGTTCGAGCGAAATTAAGTCGTTATCTAATAAATATTTCTAATTTTTCTTGGATGCATTTTTGCAGTAATCAATTAAAAAATCGGGTATGTAAGTTTATCTTCCAGTGTCATAAAACTTTCATTACTAATCATAAGCTTACTCACATACCCACAAACTTCTTAGTAATATACGAAAAAAAAATGATTACGTAAGTACAGTATTAAGCAGATAAGAGATATCTTTGAGATAAAGATGAATTTACAGTTATCTGTCTCGTCATACACTTATAGATAATAAATCCTGTAGGTTAGTGTGACGTACATAATCTCTCATTACTTCATTTTATTCCTCACAAATTTTACATTTTTTCCTACTAATGGCCGCTATGGCTCGGGCAAATCACATGCCCAATTTAAGGCCATTTGCTCTGTAATTAAGAATTCTAAAAGCATTTTCTTTGAGTCATTTGCATGCGTTTCTGCTTTAGCTTCACTCATCTCCATATATTTCTGATGTCTCTCATTATCACAAATAATGTCATGGGGGCTTTCCGTGTCTGTCCACCAATGTTGTATGCAAATGTGGCCATTTATCAGGGCCATTATCACCTCTTCCTACCCTCCTTCATTCAGACATATTGTAAAATACAGCGTAAATGAACGAAAATAAATAATCATTCCATATTAAAGGTGATGGAAAAACGTATGTGTCTCATCGTCAGCAATTACCCTTAAAAAACACACATGTTCTCAATAATTATATTTTTAAGGGATCCCTTAAGGCCTCCATTTGTAGTCATCATGATTATATTAAACCTAAAACTGGAATTGATTCTGCATTACTGTAACATCAAGGATTACAGCGGAATAAAGAGAAATAATGAAGCCCCAGTGGGACTTACCAGCCATAGGCTACATTAGATAAATGACTAATTCCTCATCTACTTTACTCTCTCAGGCCCCAAGTGTCGTGGACATGATAAATAATTTATCAATGCTGTTATCTAAGGACATTTTACTCTTGTACTCGAACGTCAAGATGTGTCTAATGCATATAATGTCTTGATTATATGGCATGTTGGTACATATAAGGTAGAATTAACATAAAGGTTAGAATTAACATAAAGGTCAGAATTAACATGAATATCAGAATTAACATAAAGGTTAGAATCATCTTAAAGGTCGGGATTAACATAAAGGTTAGAATTAAATGGTTTATTTGTAAGCTTCTTGACCACTCATTAGCCCAAGGAAAATGTGCATGATTTGGTTTCCTAAATAAACTTCAAAAAGCCTTTTTTTCCTGTGTTTATAAGAATATTTACCATATATCTTGATGTCCTCATTCTTTAATGTCCGAATAAATAACCATGAATTATGAAATTATTTATGGGTTTTGCACACAATTGTGGCCTAATTAGTCTTGCACTGTGACCTGACGCTTTAATTACTCTAGTTTTAATTCCACCAATTAACTAATCCTCATTTATTAGGCTTTGTATTTCGTCATTTATTAGGATATATATATTCCCTCGTTTTCTCTCATTTCTTCCCTCATTTACTCATGACAGTTGTTCATATTTTCCTTCTCTCTCTCTCTCTCTCTCTCTCTCTCTCTCTCTCTCTCTCTCTCTCTCTCTCTCTCTTTCTTTACCTATCTATCGCTTTGCGGGTCGTACCACACCACCAGCTCCTACCACATCTCGTGTAAGGCTGGTATTACCACATCTCCCTCCCCACTTCACCGTGTCCTTCCGTGTTACTTAAAGCCGATGACGTCGTCCATCTACTCTGCCCGGGGGGGGGGGGGGGGGGGGGCTCTTCTTGGACTGGACCAGGCTGCACCCGAGGGTGGTCGGCCCACTACCTCCCCACCTCAACTTACCATGCTTCGGAAAAGCTTTCAAATGATTACCATTTCTGTGGAACTGTCTCATATCGATGTGGTAGGAGGACGTAGCTTACATTATACTAATTTCCTGTCCTTGCAGGCCTTCCTGTGATCATGTATCTTTAATGACCTATTTGGACTGTTTAGGAGTCTTTATTTACCACCTAATCATAGTCCTAACTTGAAAAAATCCAAATCCACGTATTCCAGAAACTTTATACACTTGTTCACCAATGTCTAAAGAATTGAGTGGCATAAAAATTAATTTGCCGAATTTATATGTTTCCTTAATTTAGGCCCTCATGACTAGGTTGACCCAAGAACTGAACCTGACTTATAAGTCATGCCTTAAATAATGTTCCACCTCTCGCTACGTCTTAAGTTCTCAAGTATTCCTGGCAAGTTTAATTACTTATGTATTTGTACATTACGAGCTGGGAGTAGACTTTTACACTTATGGGGCCCCTCCCCCCCCCTGTCTCAATCACTTTCTTGTACTTAAAGTATAAGTCAGCTGCCGGCATTCGCTGTCTCCTTACTTAGAAAATCCCAACCATCGAGTACCATTTTGGACGTGTTATCCTTCTGTGTCATCCAGTTAATTTAGGAACTTAAAAAGCTATCTCATCAGGTCACTTATATCATCATTTCTAACTTAGCATAATGGTAGGAGTTTGTGCAAACACAGGGTGTCATTAGATCACGGAAAGACGAGGGGAAAGACAAGGAAAAACTTAGATATAAACTGGACGAATTGTGGGCTGAATAGCCTTCGAGGTTGGCCATGTCCTAATTGGATAATATTCACATAATATCCCACATAAAACATGAATATGCAAATAAGGTTGAGTTACTCTCGTTCTTCCTGACTCGTTGAATATGTACAATAAAACATTAAACCTATTCATTGCACGTAGATTAGTGATTTGACCCAAAAACATAAAGAAAAAGTTAAGCAACTCATTTTGCTCCATTTCGAAGCACCTCTTTGTAAGATAGAAAATGGACTGAATTATATTTATCTTTATTTCACGGAAAGATAGATTTAAAGATACTTCCAGACTCGGATAGAGATAAGGATAGATTAGAAATAAGGGTCGACGTGTACATAGAGATGTGTGGCAAAGAAAAACTTAAAGAAATAAATTGTTAGGTATTTTGGTAACCTCCACTGGGATGCAAATATGGCGGGGGGGAAAGAGCCCGTATATATATAATGGCGAGGCGTCCGCTGGGATAGCGGGGATACTCCAGGGACTGTGTTGGGAGGGAGTGGAGGAACCAGGGTGATGATGATGGGGGTTTTTGGTTGAGGAAGCGGCCCGGGATGGTGTGGAATGATGGGATTCCCTTCTCCTCGCCATGCCCCCCTCCCAGTCCAGCAGACGACGCTGCAAACCCAAAGAAAATTCATTATCCAATTTTTTTTTTTTCTATTTGTTTTCTGAGACTCAAAGTATGATTATCACCAGCAATAAAAATATTAAAAATTTTAGGCGTTTTTAGGGACGCCATACTACTTTACTGTCTATAAATATTTATATTTTTAGATTACTTTTTGTTAATGAATTTCAGGAAAATGTTTGTTTTATTGCAAAATCAATATCTATTCAAAATGTTTCATTGTAAAATCAATATCTAATTCAAAATGTTTTATGGTAAAATCAAGATCTAATTCAAAATGTTGTATTTCAAAATCGAGATCCAATTTAAATTGTTTTATTGCAAAATCAAGATTAATTCAAAGTGTTTTATCGCAAAATCAATATCTAATTCAAAGTATTAATCTCCAAAAACATCATAATAGGTCCAGGATGTTCCAGATACACTAACTTGCCACTAAATCTTCTCTCTTAAGGGAATGACACAGTTTATGTGTCATCTCCAAATTGTCATAAATGACAAAATGCTTATCAAATAATTATTCATTTTAAAACAACACGTCTTCAATAAATTTTCTACATTTATCCAAACGTCTTGGCATAGATGTTAATATAATAAATGGTCTATTTTGTATTTTTATGAAGTATATTTAGTGGTTTTCTTATGATTTTGGCGACAAGGGCCAGACAGCAAAGCTTTCTGACAGCCAGCCAGCCAACCAGCAAAGCTTTCTGACAGCCAGACAGTCAGCAAAGCTTTTTGACAGCCAGCCAGCCAACCAGCAAAGTCTTTCTGACAGCCAACCAGCCAACCAGCAAAGTCTTTCTGACAGCCAACCAGCCAACCAGCAAAGCTTTCTGACAGCCAACCAGCCAACCAGCAAAGCTTTCTGACAGCCAGCCAGCCAACCAGCAAAGCTTTTTGACAGCCAGCCAGCCAACCAGCAAAGCTTTTTGACAGCCAGCCAGCCAACCAGCAAAGCTTTTTGACAGCCAGCCAGCCAACCAGCAAATCTTTCTGACAGCCAGCCAGCCAACCAGCAAATCTTTCTGACAGCCAGACAGCCAGCAAAGCTTTCTGACAGGCAACCAGAAAAGCCTTCAGCCAGCCAGCAAAGCTTTTCACGATCTGATAGAAAACGTGGGGTAAGATCTTCCTGTGTGTGTGTGTGTCTGTGTATGTGTGTATCTTCTGTGTACACACATATACACACCTCAGCCTCGAGGGAGGATGAACACCTGGGTTGGGTGTGGGCCATTTGTTTAACCTAGGATTCGAACCCTGGCGGGTCTAGAGCTGGCCTGTGCCTAATCATGGTCAGTAATGCTAACCACTGCACCAACGTTGGCCCTTTGAGTGATTTCCCATTTGCATAATACAAGAGGGGAGTTCTACCACACCTGGGACTTGATAGATGTGTATACGTGTATGTAAATTTCCATTTGGATTGGATAATTAGATAAACAATGTAAATAAATAAGTCCATAAATAAAAGAATTTTAGGACTAATGCAATATAACTGGTGGTTTGTGATTACATTTGGGTCAGGTTTTAAAATTACTTTAAAAAAAGAAACTCCAAGAAATGTTACATTAAACATGACGAGACAAACTCATTTATATAAAAAACTTCAGTAAATGTTTCATTATTTTTTTATCATAATTTGTGTTGAATATGTGTGTGTTGACGAAAAGGATTATATCTGAACTGATATATTTCGTACTGAAGTGGGGGTGATATTTCGTATTGAAGTGGGGGTGATATTTCGTATTGAAGTGGGGGTGATATTTCGTATTGAAGTGGGGGGTGATATTTCGTATTGAAGTGGGGGTGATATTTCGTATTGAAGGGGGGGGTGATATTCCGTATTGAATGGGGGGTGATATTCCGTATTGAAGGGGGTGATATTTCTTATTGAAGTGGGGGTGATATTCCGTATTGAAGGGGGGGTGATATTTCGTATTGAAGTGGGGGGTGATATTCCGTATTGAAGGGGGGGTGATATTTCGTATTGAAGGGGGGGTGATATTCCGTATTGAAGGGGGGGTGATATTTCGTATTGAAGTGGGGGGTGATATTCCGTATTGAAGTGGGGGGTGATATTTCGTATTGAAGTGGGGGTGATATTCCGTATTGAAGGGGGGGTGATATTTCGTATTGAAGTGGGGGGTGATATTCGTATTGAAGGGGGTGATATTTCGTATTGAAGTGGGGGGTGATATTTCGTATTGAAGTGGGGGGTGATATTTCGTATTGAAGTGGGGGGTGATATTTCGTATTGAAGTGGGGGTGATATTTCGTATTGAAGTGGGGGTGATATTTCGTATTGAAGTGGGGGGTGATATTTCGTATTGAAGTGGGGGGGTGATATTTCGTATTGAAGTGGGGGGTGATATTTCGTATTGAAGTGGGGGTGATATTTCGTATTGAAGGGGGGGTGATATTCGTATTGAAGGGGGGGTGATATTCGTATTGAAGGGGGTGATATTTCGTATTGAAGTGGGGGTGATATTCCGTATTGAAGGGGGGTGATATTTCGTATTGAAGTGGGGGGTGATATTCCGTATTGAAGGGGGGGTGATATTTCGTATTGAAGGGGGGGTGATATTCCGTATTGAAGGGGGGGTGATATTTCGTATTGAAGTGGGGGGTGATATTTCGTATTGAAGTGGGGGTGATATTTCGTATTGAAGTGGGGGTGACATTCCGTATTGAAGTGGGGGGTGATATTTCGTATTGAAGTGGGGGTGATATTTCGTATTGAAGTGGGGGTGATATTCCGTATTGAAGTGGGGGTGATATTTCGTATTGAAGTGGGGGTGATATTCCGTATTGAAGGGGGGGTGATATTTCGTATTGAAGTGGGGGTGATATTCCGTATTGAAGTGGGGGTGATATTTCGTATTGAAGTGGGGGTGATATTCCGTATTGAAGTGGGGGGTGATATTTCGTATTGAAGTGGGGGGTGATATTCCGTATTGAAGGGGGGGTGATATTCCGTATTGAAGTGGGGGTGATATTTCGTATTGAAGTGGGGGTGATATTCCGTATTGAAGGGGGGGTGATATTTCGTATTGAAGGGGGGGTGATATTCCGTATTGAAGGGGGTGATATTTCGTATTGAAGTGGGGGTGATATTCCGTATTGAAGGGGGGGTGATATTTCGTATTGAAGTGGGGGGTGATATTCCGTATTGAAGGGGGGGTGATATTTCGTATTGAAGTGGGGGGTGATATTCCGTATTGAAGGGGGGTGATATTTCGTATTGAAGTGGGGGTGATATTTCGTATTGAAGTGGGGGTGATATTTCGTATTGAAGTGGGGGGTGATATTCCGTATTGAAGTGGGGGGTGATATTTCGTATTGAAGTGGGGGTGATATTCCGTATTGAAGTGGGGGTGATATTCCGTATTGAAGTGGGGGTGATATTTCGTATTGAAGTGGGGGGTGATATTTCGTATTGAAGTGGGGGTGATATTCGTATTGAAGTGGGGGGTGATATTCCGTATTGAAGTGGGGGTGATATTTCGTATTGAAGTGGGGGTGATATTCCGTATTGAAGTGGGGGGTGATATTTCGTATTGAAGTGGGGGTGATATTTCGTATTGAAGTGGGGGCTGATATTCCGTATTGAAGTGGGGGGAGATATTTCGTATTGAAGTGGGGGTGATATTTCGTATTGAAGTGGGGGTGATATTCCGTATTGAAGTGGGGGGTGATATTCCGTATTGAAGTGGGGGTGATATTTCGTATTGAAGTGGGGGTGATATTCCGTATTGAAGTGGGGGGTGATATTTCGTATTGAAGTGGGGGTGATATTTCGTATTGAAGTGGGGGCTGATATTCCGTATTGAAGTGGGGGGAGATATTTCGTATTGAAGTGGGGGTGATATTCCGTATTGAAGGGGGGGTGATATTTCGTATTGAAGTGGGGGGTGATATTCCGTATTGAAGGGGGGGTGATATTTCGTATTGAAGGGGGGGTGATATTCCGTATTGAAGGGGGTGATATTTCGTATTGAAGTGGGGGGTGATATTTCGTATTGAAGTGGGGGTGATATTTCGTATTGAAGTGGGGGTGATATTCCGT
Organism: Panulirus ornatus; assembly: GCF_036320965.1. NCBI lineage: Eukaryota > Metazoa > Arthropoda > Malacostraca > Decapoda > Palinuridae > Panulirus > Panulirus ornatus. The sequence continues at coordinate 11,786,939 of NC_092262.1, read as the reverse complement.
ATTGAAGTGGGGGTGATATTTCGTATTGAAGTGGGGGTGATATTTCGTATTGAAGTGGGGGTGATATTCCGTATTGAAGTGGGGGGTGATATTTCGTATTGAAGTGGGGGTGATATTTCGTATTGAAGTGGGGGTGATATTCCGTATTGAAGTGGGGGGTGATATTCCGTATTGAAGTGGGGGTGATATTTCGTATTGAAGTGGGGGTGATATTCCGTATTGAAGTGGGGGGTGATATTTCGTATTGAAGTGGGGGTGATATTTCGTATTGAAGTGGGGGGTGATATTCCGTATTGAAGTGGGGGGAGATATTTCGTATTGAAGTGGGGGTGATATTCCGTATTGAAGTGGGGGGAGATATTTCGTATTGAAGTGGGGGGTGATATTTCGTATTGAAGTGGGGGGTGATCTTAGCCCCTCATTGTTTTGAGCTGTGAGTGACGGGGGGGGGGGGTTGTCTGCCTACCTCCTCCCCCCCTACAACACCACCACCCCCCCTCCTCTCCCCACCATCCTACCCTCCCCCCCCTAACAGCACCATCTCCCCCACCTCAACTCATGCCTTTGTCCTGTGTGGTCCTATTTATAGAAAATGGTAATAAAGGAGGAGAGGGGGAGGAGGAAAGAGAGGGGTGGATGTGGTGGGAGGGATTCGAACCCTGCTCTTTCTCTTTCCTAATCTCGCCCCTTTTTTGCTCACCTCTTCCAGGAAACGCAAGAGATGCTTGGGGAGTATTGTTATCTCCCCAGGCTAGTGTGGGGGAGAGGGGAGTATGTCATCAGAAAACATTCTATAGCCGATGAACTCTCTCTCTCTCCACAGGAGTCCATTCTTCCCCTGCTGCTGATTGTAGCGCAGTCGTGAAGGTACGTACATGATGGCCTATTAAGATACAGTAGCCTACTTACGATAGCTACAATAGGCTATGAAATACAGTAGCCTACTAACGATAGCTACAATAGGCAATGAAATACAGTAGCCTACTAACGATAGCTACAATAGCCTATGAAATACAGTAGCCTACTAACGATAGCTACAATAGTCTATAAAATACATTAGCCTGCTAGCGATAGCTACAATAGCCTAGCTACGTCATACAGCAGTTCTAACGATGACCACTTATAAGGCTACGATCCCTTATAAACAACCCAGATCTCTGCTGGAATTAATTCATTTCTATAAACATCATTTATATGAATTTAAAATTTATAGTAAATTTTAATAATGTTTATATTTCATATTTTCGAATGGAATTTTGTTGCTGGTTTGAACGGGTTGTGGTGGTGGCAGAGGTTGAGTCAGGGGTTGTGGTGGTGGCAGAGGTTGAGCCAGGGGTTGTGGTGGTGGCAGAGGTTGAGCCAGGGGTTGTGGTGGTGGCAGAGGTTGAGTCAGGGGTTGTGGTGGTGGCAGAGGTTGAGCCAGGGGTTGTGGTGGTGGCATAGGTTGAGCCAGGGGTTGTGGTGGTGGCAGAGGTTGAGCCAGGGGTTGTGGTGGTGGCAGAGGTTGAGTCAGGGGTTGTGGTGGTGGCAGAGGTTGAGCCAGGGGTTGTGGTGGTGGCAGAGGTTGAGTCAGGGGTTGTGGTGGTGGCAGAGGTTGAGTCAGGGGGTTGTGGTGGTGGCAGAGGTTGAGCCAGGGGTTGTGGTGGTGGCAGAGGTTGAGTCAGGGGTTGTGGTGGTGGCAGAGGTTGAGCCAGGGGTTGTGGTGGTGGCAGAGGTTGAGTCAGGGGGTTGTGGTGGTGGCAGAGGTTGAGCCAGGGGTTGTGGTGGTGGCAGAGGTTGAGTCAGGGGTTGTGGTGGTGGCAGAGGTTGAGTCAGGGGGTTGTGGTGGTGGCAGAGGTTGAGCCAGGGGTTGTGGTGGTGGCAGAGGTTGAGTCAGGGGTTGTGGTGGTGGCAGAGGTTGAGTCAGGGGTTGTGGTGGTGGCAGAGGTTGAGCCAGGGGTTGTGGTGGTGGCAGAGGTTGAGCCAGGGGTTGTGGTGGTGGCAGAGGTTGAGCCACGGGGTTGTGGTGGTGGCAGAGGTTGAGTCAGGGGGTTGTGGTGGTGGCAGAGGTTGAGCCCGGGGTTGTGGTGGTGGCAGAGGTTGAGTCAGGGGTTGTGGTGGTGGCAGAGGTTGAGTCAGGGGGTTGTGGTGGTGGCAGAGGTTGAGCCAGGGGTTGTGGTGGTGGCAGAGGTTGAGTCAGGGGTTGTGGTGGTGGCAGAGGTTGAGCCAGGGGTTGTGGTGGTGGCAGAGGTTGAGCCACGGGGTTGTGGTGGTGGCAGAGGTTGAGCCAGGGGTTGTGGTGGTGGCAGAGGTTGAGCCACGGGGTTGTGGTGGTGGCAGAGGTTGAGCCAGGGGTTGTGGTGGTGGCAGAGGTTGAGCCACGGGGTTGTGGTGGTGGCAGAGGTTGAGCCAGGGGTTGTGGTGGTGGCAGAGGTTGAGCCACGGGGTTGTGGTCGTGGCAGAGGTTGAGCCACGGGGTTGTGATGGTGGCAGAGGTTGAACCACGGGGTTGTGGTGGTGGCAGAGGTTGAGTCAGGGGTTGTGGTGGTGGCAGAGGTTGAGTGAGGGGTTGTGGTGGTGGCAGAAATGGTGGAAAAGCGGTGGCAGAGAAGGTGGAAGAGTTGGTGGCACTCGTCGTCGTAGAGGTGGTGTCAAAAGTGCGGGCAGAGGTGATGGCAGAAATGGTAGTAGTGATGGTGGCAGAGAGGAGAGATTGCATAAACGGTGGGATAAGTCCTTACAGAGGTGGTGGCAAAAAGGGGGATGGCGGTGGCAGCTGTGGTGGTAAGACTGGTGGCAAAGTGGTGGCAGGGATGGTGGTGGCAGAGATAGTGCCTCAGGTAGATATAGAGGTGGTGGCAGAGGGTATGGTGGTGGCACAGGTAGATGTAGATGGCTCAAGTAGATATAGAGGTGGTGGCAAAGGTAGATATAGAGGTGGTGGCACAGGTAGATGTAGATGGCTCAAGTAGATATAGAGGTGGTGGCAAAGGTAGATATAGAGGTGGTGGCACAGGTAGATGTAGATATGGTGGCAGAGGGTATAGTGTTTGAGATGTTATTCACCTTTTCAAATCAAAATTGGACATTTTTGAATTTTTTTTTTGTCATAGAAAAAAAAAAACCATGTTTTTGGATGACTGGAGGTAAACAAAAACAAGAACAACATCAACTCCCAGTGCACCAGTGTCCTTGACCTTTGACCTCTGACCTGGAAATCAATAGCAGTTTGTTTTCATGCAGGCCACACTTGTGGGCAACACAAATATAATTCAAGGTAATTTACTATTCATAGGGATGCTGAAGCGTTGATGAACATGAGTTATGAAGTTACGTGGCCATGAATCTGTGACCTTTGACCTTATACTTGACCCCAAATGTCCCTCATGGTTTTGGCGTGGTCAGTATGGGTTACCGTATGACCCTACATCATATAGTAACTCTGTAACGCGCATGCGCCACACACAGGTAACACATTACCTTATATAAGCAGTATTATAACGGTCCATCCTCGTGTGGCTGGTCCACACACACCAACTGTGGGAAGCAGTATTATAACGGTCCATCCTCGTGTGGCTGGTCCCCACACACCAACTGTGGGAAGCAGTATTATAACGGTCCATCCTCGTGTGGCTGGTCCACACACACCAACTGTGGGAAGCAGTATTATAACGGTCCATCCTCGTGTGGCTGGTCCACACACACCAACTGTGGGAAGCAGTATTATAACGGTCCATCCTCGTGTGGCTGGTCCACACACACCAACTGTGGGAAGCAGTATTATAACGGTCCATCCTCGTGTGGCTGGTCCCCACACACCAACTGTGGGAAGCAGTATTATAACGGTCCATCCTCGTGTGGCTGGTCCCCACACACCAACTGTGGGAAGCAGTATTATAACGGTCCATCCTCGTGTGGCTGGTCCACACACACCAACTGTGGGAAGCAGTATTATAACGGTCCATCCTCGTGTGGCTGGTCCACACACACCAACTGTGGGAAGCAGTATTATAACGGTCCATCCTCGTGTGGCTGGTCCCCACACACCAACTGTGGGAAGCAGTATTATAACGGTCCATCCTCGTGTGGCTGGTCCCCACACACCAACTGTGGGAAGCAGTATTATAACGGTCCATCCTCGTGTGGCTGGTCCCCACACACCAAGTGTGGGAAGCAGTATTATAACGGTCCATCCTCGTGTGGCTGGTCCACACACACCAACACGAACAGTAACCGAAATAACACAATTATTTGATTACCTTACCAAGGTCGAGAGGACTAATTCTTCATACTTCCCTAATGACTCTATAACTGTACAAAGGTAATTATCATCAACATACGTCATGCACGGGAATTAATTAACGGGACTTGATTGTCCCACTGCCCACAGTCATGCAATCTGTTCATCCATGAGCTATTTAATGGTCTTCTAACCCCTGCATCTACCTTAAAAGTAATCACTAGAAGATAATTATATTGGAAATAATTATCAATTACATTTTTTATAGGACATCTCATACACCTTTTCCATATACGATTAACATTAATTGCCTATCGCCCTTATCAGGTAAGGGCCACACTGGCTCTTAACATGTCATTTCAATTTCATTCCCTGAGGCCAACCAAATTATCATTTATCTTTACCTCCCAATTTATTCATGATGGCTTCCCTCATCTCCCCCATTATCCCCCCATTACACAGGTGGAGGGTCACGTGCCACATCCGGCTCTCTCTGTGTTCATACATTAACATAGTAATATGATAAACACGTCTAACCCAACCCCCCCCCACACACCATATGCAAATTTCCTTTGTGTTGTACATAATGACTGATGTGTTGTGGGTGGGTGCTGGGAAGGTAGAGCGTAGATGTAGATGTCCCAGCTCTTGCTATGCTCAAATTAGCCTAATTTTGTTTATATATATATATATATATATATATATATATATATATATATATATATATATATATATATATAGAGAGAGAGAGAGAGAGAGAGAGAGAGAGAGAGAGAGAGAGAGATCATTTAAATACTTCATTGTGTTGTGACGTTTTCTTAAATGCTTCATAATTTTTTAATGCCTGACTAAAATGAAGGTGGGAGAAAACGGAGCCAGGACCACTGACTTACATTATATATATATATATATATATATATATATATATATATATATATATATATATATATATATATATATATATATATATTCTTTTTTTTTTTTTTTTTTTTGCTGTCTCCCGCGTTTGCGAGGTAGCGCAAGGAAACAGACGAAAGAAATGGCCCAACCCACCCCCATACACATGTATATACATACGTCCACACACGCAAATATACATACCTACATGGTTTACCCCAGACGCTTCACATGCCTTGATTCAATCCACTGACAGCACGTCAACCCCGGTATACCACATCGCACCAATTCACTCTATTCCTTGCCCTCCTTTCACCCTCGTGCATGTTCAGGCCCCGATCACACAAAATCTTTTTCACTCCATCTTTCCACCTCCAATTTGGTCTCCCACTTCTCCTCGTTCCCTCCACCTCCGACACATATATCCTCTTGGTCAATCTTTCCTCACTCATTCTCTCCATGTGCCCGAACCATTTCAAAACACCCTCTTCTGCTCTCTCAACCACGCTCTTTTTATTTCCACACATCTCTCTTACCCTTACGTTACTTACTCGATCAAACCACCTCACACCACACATTGTCCTCAAACATCTCATTTCCAGCACATCCATCCTCCTGCGCACCACTCTATCCATAGCCCACGCCTTGCAACCATACAACATTGTTGGAACCACTATTCCTTCAAACATACCCATTTTTGCTTTCCGAGATAATGTTCTCGACTTCCACACATTCTTCAAGTTATATATATATATATAACTACCACAACGAGGTAGTTAACAACTGGGAACAGTTATGATAACACAAAAGTTGTTATAGAAAGAAATTAAGATCAACAAGTTGTAGAAATTACATTGTTATTTCCAAAGCTGTGGAATTTAAACGCTGATTGGACATTATTTTATGACTATCTTCAAAAAAAGATCAGAAAATCCAATGTCTTCAAAATAATCCGGAAATTCTTGACATCTACAGCTTTTAAGAAGACTAAACATGAATCGTGTGAGCTACAGGTTTTCCAAAGGTAATTGTGAATGTAATTCTTGCCGATTACATTTGTGATTCGTGATATTTCACGTATGATTACAGTCCTCTGCTTCTGTCAGTAGATCATCGTTATCAATTCATCTTTATTATCCTCGCATGCAAATAATCATAATTATCTTCACATGCAAATAATTAGATTTAAATAACTTGGAAAAATAGGTAGATAAGGTTTGTACAATCCCCTAGACTGGTTGTAAATGAGTTCTCATAAGGGCTAGTGCGTTGTGACCCCCTTCGAGTACTGTCATGCAGCAGCAGACAGCTGAGGAAGACCGTCATGCAGCAGCAGTCAGCTGAGGAAGACTGTCATGCAGCAGCAGTCAGCTGAGGAAGACCGTCATGCAGCAGCAGTCAGCTGAGGAAGACTGTCATGCAGCAGCAGTCAGCTGAGGAAGACCGTCATGCAGCAGCAGTCAGCTGAGGAAGACTGTCATGCAGCAGCAGTCAGCTGAGGAAGACCGTCATGCAGCAGCAGTCAGCTGAGGAAGACCGTCATGCAGCAGCAGTCAGCTGAGGAAGACCGTCATGCAGCAGCAGTCAGCTGAGGAAGACTGTCATGCAGCAGCAGTCAGCTGAGGAAGACTGTCATGCAGCAGCAGTCAGCTGAGGAAGACCGTCATGCAGCAGCAGATAGCTGAGGAAGACCGTCATGCAGCAGCAGATAGCTGAGGAAGACTGTCATGCAGCAGCAGTCAGCTGAGGAAGACCGTCATGCAGCAGCAGTCAGCTGAGGAAGACTGTCATGCAGCAGCAGTCAGCTGAGGAAGACTGTCATGCAGCAGTAGTCAGCTGAGGAAGACCGTCATGCAGCAGTAGTCAGCTGAGGAAGACCGTCATGCAGCAGCAGTCAGCTGAGGAAGACCGTCATGCAGCAGCAGTCAGCTGAGGAAGACTGTCATGCAGCAGCAGTCAGCTGAGGAAGACCGTCATGCAGCAGCAGATAGCTGAGGAAGACCGTCATGCAGCAGCAGTCAGCTGAGGAAGACCGTCATGCAGCAGCAGTCAGCTGAGGAAGACCGTCATGCAGCAGCAGTCAGCTGAGGAAGACTGTCATGCAGCAGCAGTCAGCTGAGGAAGACTGTCATGCAGCAGCAGTCAGCTGAGGAAGACTCATGCAGCAGCAGTCAGCTGAGGAAGACTCATGCAGCAGCAGTCAGCTGAGGAAGACTCATGCAGCAGCAGTCAGCTGAGGAAGACCGTCATGCAGCAGCAGTCAGCTGAAGAAGACTGTCAGGCAGCAGCAGTCAGCTGAGGAAGACTCATGCAGCAGCAGTCAGCTGAGGAAGACTCATGCAGCAGCAGTCAGCTGAGGAAGACCGTCATGCAGCAGCAGTCAGCTGAAGAAGACTGTCAGGCAGCAGCAGTCAGCCGTGTACAGTGTCAGGCAGCAGCAACAGTCAGCTGGACAGTTTTAGGCAGCAGTCAGCTGTGTACAGTGTCAGGCAGCACAACAGTCAGCTGGACAGTCTTAGGCAGCAGTCAGCTGGACAGTTTCAGGCAGCAGTCAGCTATGTACAGTGTCACGCAGCAGTCAGCTGTGTACAGTGTCAGGCAGCACAACAGTCAGCTGGACAGTCTTAGGCAGCAGTCAGCTGGACAGTTTTAGGCAGCAGTCAGCTGTGTACAGTGTCAGGCAGCAGCAACAGTCAGCTGGACAGTCTTAGGCAGCAGTCAGCTGGACAGTTTCAGGCAGCAGTCAGCTGTGTACAGTGTCAGGCAGCAGTCAGCTGTGTACAGTGTCAAGCAGCAGCAGCAGCAGCAGTCAGCTGTGCACAGTGTCAGGCAGCAGTCAGCTGTGCCAGCTTGACAGCTTTGTGCTCGGCCGGAAATCTTTGGTTGGCGTTCCTGCCTGCAGCAGTTGCCAGATTTGGCATTTATCTTTGTTTATTATTTATTCTTATTTATTTCCATTAAAACCTCCCACGTGCAGCGTACGAAATATATTTATTCTTTATAAATTACAGTTTTAAAGATATATATATATATATATTTCTATTTACTTATATTTTTTTATTCTATATGGAACTTGTTCTTTATTGCGAATTACATTAAAAATTTCGTTTTGTTAACGTTTTCTTTTTTGCTTTCGTTTAATTCCCAAGCACATGGCGGGCAATGTGTTTAACGGGAGCTTCAGAACGCCAGATAAATTCACTTTATCTATAGATATTTATAGGCATAAACATATTTTTTTGAAAAATTACTTTTGTATTACTTTGGATTACATTTATTTATCGAGACAAACAAATTTGATCACTAAGCAAATTTCATGGATCTGGTTTCCAAATTCGATGATGTTATTAAAATAAACATTAATAACTTAATAGAATTATGTAATTTTCATTTATTTACAACAGGGAGTGGAGCCATAGATTCTGTAAATGAAATAAATGAGATAAATGATAACCTGATCACTACTTAATTAACTTTATAAACAATCAGTTCCATGTATGGAAGGATTACCCTTCGGCAGACACGATCTTTAAGCCATTAATTCATTAATAATTATGCAAAAAAACGTGCATAAATTAATTACATTACTGATATAAGACGTATTTCAAATTAATTGTATTTATGCTTTGCCTACGCAATTATTACAGCTTCTCAGCCATAGCGGGAAGCCTAGATGTTAGACCTACCGACATTATGATATAATATTCATAATATATTTGACAGATGTTAAAGTCTTGACCAAAACTGTGCAAAGTATTTGTCGAATTCACTTTATTGTTTTTTTGGTGAACATTTTGCCCTTCTTTTTTTATGTAAATTTCCGTTACTCGCATTCAAAGGTATGTTGAAATGAACGTGAGAGGTGGGAAAATAATGGTTGCCTCTTATTTTACGTTGTGATGGCCAGATTATTTAGCTAGGAGGTAAATTATGATAAATATATCATCATATTTGCATTCCATTAAAACGTTGGTGGTCAACGCTGGGTTTATTCAGATGGCATATGCTCTCGATTGGACTTTTGTTACTTATTATTATTCGACGTTAACCAGTCGTTTAGTCACCCATGGCTTAAAAATTTCGAGGAGATGCAAATATGAGGGTATAACATATATTTTTTACCGGAAAGTATATCATTGCTCCACCCTAAAGACTCCTAATACCGGCATTATTTTTATGAGAAAACAAGATAGGAACGTCTGGCAACCATAGACACCGAGGCACGATATCCTCCGCGCGAAGACATAGTTCGCCACAATAAACAAAATGAAATAAAGCAAGTATATATGGCTTTATTTATGCTTTTCAATTAAAAAATCTAAGTGGTTGTGTAAAATATGGTAGAAAATGCAATATTCGTATCATAATATCAATTATTTACTTTTATTTTGGGTGAATCAGGTGGTCACAGGTTACAGAGACCCATAATGACCGAAGTGTATCTCAAAATTTAAAAATCATCTGGAGACTTTTATGCCTCAGATATATATCTTATAGATATTAATTAATTAGGAGAGCAATTTGATTGGATGACCAAATTTTTAAAAATATAGTTTGATGCTGTTTTAGATGTTAATTTGGTTTTCATATCAGATCGAGTGTATCGATCCGCGTTAAAAAGATTTGCCAGAGCTCTCAGCTCGAGGTGTCACTGCTAAACCTACTTGGTCCGTTGAAAACAAATTCCGATTACCGCCCTTGACAGTGTTGTGAGCGAACGGGAAGTGTATCGTAGTGCAGTCTGTGCGTTCTAATACTCCTAAACATGAAAATGCTATGGCTATCACTGGGATAAGATGGAGAAAGATAAGATGAAGTGAATGGTGGTGGGAGATTGAGCGGGTTGGTAAGGCTACCAGCGGCGGCGGGCTCGCTGGCTGGTTGGCGGAGAGGGGAGTTACATGGTGGTTAAAGTGGAGCTTTTCCGCTCCCGGAGGTGGGCTGAGCGAGGCTGAGGTGGGGCAAGGAGGGCAGGATGCAGAAAGCGGATAGGCGAGAGCGTGGCGGCGGCGGGGGCAACAAGGAGGATCAAGACCCGGCCTCCAGACGGGTGTCCCGAGCCAGCACCGCCATCAGGACGGGCACCTCCGTGCAGCCAGGATCCAGGACATCCTCCTCCTCCAACTCCCTTGAACTCTTCGTCGGACCCAACTTCAGAGTCGGCAAGAAGATCGGCTGTGGCAACTTCGGCGAGCTCAGATTAGGTAAGGAAAGTGGTGGCAGTGGGGTTGGCAATGTTGTCAAACTGGTGTCGTCCTGCCACCAGATCATCATTATTATATCCCTATAATGATAAATGACACCAGGAACATGGAAGATGATATATGGTGTTGCCTGAGGAATATGATGCTGGAGCGCCACCATTAAATCATTATCGTGTACGATTGTGGTCGAGCAGGACATTTACTTCAGTTATCTCTCTTTTTTTTTATAATTTTCGCCTTTTTTGTTTTTGTTTCTACGAGAAATTCTTCAGGCTTGAGCATGTAATGTAGCTCAGGGGTCTGTTTATTGGGGAAAATAAGGCATGGACATTTTTTTGACGTGGTTTTCTCTTGTTTATGTTGTCAGCAGATAAATCGTGAATTTTCACATTATTAAGTTTGAATTGGTGATAAAATGTTCATTTATAAAGTAATTCTTAAGCCATGTGGCACTGTTCTGTTTGTGCATTGAGTTAATGGTAAGCACTGGGTGTATTGTAATTTGAGCATAGAATGATAGTTATAGAAGTGGCTTAAAGATTACATTGCCATACGTAAGGAGTATTGAAGATGGAGAAAATGGGAAGTTATTTAGTGTTGAAGTAGGTGAAGCGCTTGTCAAGATTTGTTTGAACCCGTGGAAACCTCACTTAGGATCCTGAGATTTCTCTCGATAGAATGTTAATGATGTTTCCAGGTGCAAGATGATGATAGGAACTGTGTTTATGGGGTTGTAAACATTGCTCGACAGTGGGTTGCAGAGCGCATATAGAATGTTAATTATGTTTCCAGGTGCAAGATGATGATAGGAACTGTGTTTACAGAGTTGTAAACATTGCTTGACAGTGGATTGCAGAGCTTGACTGTAAGAATCGTACTATTTCATATTTTGTTAGGCATAACTAGACAGCTAGGGAAGTGTGGTGAGGTTGTGATAAGTTCTGTTGAGTTTAGACATTTTTTTCCTACTGTCGTTTCCATAGTGTTTGTTCTTACACTGTGCAGGTGAGGGACACTCAGATCTTCAAAATAAAAATATTGGTATTGTAAAAGAAAGTGTGCATGCTTGTTCTGGGATTTTGAGCTCTACAAGTTGATAGAATTATTCCTGCAAGTTTAAACTCAGTTGTATATGGTGGTGGATGTTAGTTTTCACTTATAAATGATTATATGAATAAATAAAGATAACCGTTTTTCAGTGTGTAGAGCCATTAGGCTGAAAATGCTGTTGAGATGATATAGATCTGTGAGGTCTTGATCGTCACTGGTCAGTAAGCATACAAAGGCTTACGATTAGGATGAGCTGGATATTTCCATCTTTGGATAAGCATATGGGAGAGGTACATTTAGATGACCAGGGTGGTAGATATACAGGGATGCTTACAGAACAAATGGTATATATCATACAGAATGAGCCTGATTGAACATTAAGTGCTGAATATTTACAATGATACTTTAGTTGATAAAGTACATAACCTAACAGGAAACTGAGCTGCTCACTTGCATAGCTATGCACATGTTCATGTATTTGTTGTTTATGAACTTCAGATATAGGTATAGGACTGTACCAGCTCTCATTGGAACATGTCAGCTGTGGTGATGACCAGTGGTCCATGCTAGGGGGCTTGTGAGGGGGGTGGTCTTTGTAATGGGCGTGTGTCAGCAGTTTATTGTCAAACTGCTGTTTGAGCTTCTGGTGTTTGTTAAGATGGTGGACAGTTTCAGTGAGACGAGGGCCTTTTGGTAGGTGGCATAAGAAGGCCCTACGATGACTCTGCATGCCCTTTTCTGAACTCGTTATAACTGGTTGTTCTGTTTAGCTTTTAGTGAAGAGGACCAGGCTGGGGAGGCATAAGTTTAGGCAGAGTGAATATGGTATAGACATTCCTGAGCTCAATTGATGGAATACATGGTGATTTCAGTTGGCAGAAAAGGTACTGACAGTATGAGGAAGAGTTGATGATTGTGATGATATGACTTTTCCAATAGAAACTAATATGCACTGTGATACCAAGAAGTTTGAAGTCTCTTCCCACTCAGAGGATGTCAGGGCTGAGTTTTATGTTAGGGGACAGGATTTTATGTATGCCCAGGTTGATGTGCATCATCACAGTCCTGGTGTGGTTAACAGTGATGTCATTGGACATAGTCTGATCCTGAAGGTTGTTGATGTTGCTGATGGGAACTGAAATCAGAGTTGTTGATAGTGATACCAAAGATGGATTTGCCTAAATACTTTTAGTGGTGGTTTGTGTTTGTGTAACTTGCCTCATTAGAAGTATGGTTGAGGTAGGGTCCTTTTAATTCACGAGGTGAGCTCTATAGAGTTCAGATGACTGTAGAAATATCAGAATCTGACCCTGTGTGGAATATGGAGTAATTGATTCCTGTATCCATACACCATAGACAACTGAACTCACCCCATGAGCAACAGAACCTTTAAGAACCTCAGTTCTGTGAAAGGGTGGAGATTGATATTACATTTATTATTATTGGAGGTGCCACACGAAATTCCTACCCTCTGTGGAATGTAAGAATTCCTTTGTGGCCACTCTCATGAAAATGTGTTATTTATGACACTTGTTCATTTTTGTAAACTACCAAAATATCTTGATTTTGTTACTATGATTATCTGGAATATAATTTTATGATTAAGATGTACAAGTCATAACTGGAATATAATTTTACGATTAATATGATGTACAAATCAACCTCACGAAACATTGTTGATTTGCTGTGTACCCTAACTGGAATATAATTTCATGATTCATATGATGTACAGATCATCCTTTGCAAAACATTATTGATGTGCTGTGTACCCTTTGATCTATCTTCTTTGCTTCCGGGCATATGAGGTATGTCAAGAATACTATCAGGCATACGTGGTCTTTAGGAAGTACTTGAATTTTGACAAAGATTTTACTGCACACCTTATGTTCAGTACAGTTGATATGGATTTAATTTGCCTTACAAATTTCCTGTTTCAAAGTACTGCATACTTTTTGGGACTTACTTTGAGGGAATTTATAGGAGCTAGAGGTGAACAAATGTATTATGTGTCATCTCTGTAGAGAATAGAATGCCATTGGTACCACTTTCATCATGAGTAATCAATCAACTCAATTGTGTTCATAAACTGAGAAATCAATGGGATTTCACAACTGATATTTGATACCTTTTAAGTGTCACAGCTTCATGGTTTCTTCTGGAAATTGAGGTATGTAGATCTATAGGCCTGTGTAACATCACATAGACTAACCAGTTTCTAAAAGAAAAAAAAAGTAGGCTTTAGTACTAAGCCTTATAACAATATGTAGGATGATACTACATGACTTTATGTTTTGAGGCAGAAGTGGCTGATTCAAGATATTCCTTCATATAAGCAGTGGGTAGGTTAACCCCAGATATTTTGCGATACTCGTAACTGTCCCCACAGTCACCTTTTTAAACGTCTTAGGATGGTGTGTAAGGGCATTTCCTGAATATCTTTGTCCTCATTTTTTTTATGCCTGGTTTGTATAGATTAGGATACAAACCTAATGTAAAATACCCCAAAACACTTCTGAGAGAAGGAGGAATCTTCAGATGACCCATATAATGTGCCAAATCATGCTCTGCCACACATGCATTCTTTAAATATTTGTACTATAAGACAAAATTGACAATATCCAAGGTGAAGCTAACAATAATTTATTTAAACTTATGAAGCATGATTTGTAATTTTTTTCATAGCCACTGGTTGTGAATGTAATAGGTAGATTACCTGTTTAACTATACATTGAAGTATTTGTGAATACAAGTGGTTTAGTTCATCTGTGGTTTTGTTTAGGTAATAGAAAAAGTTATGGTGAAGTATTTGGAACATATTTTCCGTGCATAATTGAAATTGGTGAGGGTTATGATTATGGGGGGAAAGGAGGACTGTATAATGTAGAAGTTAGATGCTTGTACTATGAAAACCCCAAATGAAGCTCCATAGTGTACAAGATGTGTACAATTACTGCATGCCAACATTTATGTGGTGAGCAGCTGGGAACCGTGTGGAATGGCTGCTTGTGAGGTTAGGTGGTCGCTCAGGCTGTCATCTGTTGACATTCAGTGGCAGTTGGTGACATTCTTTCTCATGGGTGTGTCTGTTGTATTTTGACTAGAATATTGAACATTAAGCTCAGTTTTGGCTGATCATAATGTTGGATAAGGGTTTTATAAGTTTTGGTTGATCAGAATGTTGGGTAAGGGTCTTAGATTTTTATATACCAGTGTCTCCAGCAGTTACATTAATTAAACTTTAATTCATCCTTGTTTATTCCGTATTCTAAACTCCATCAATAATGTTATTGCAAAACAAAATTGCTTGGAATCCAAGGCTAGATTTGGTGAGTAGCTGAATTGTACTGCTAGATACATGATAATGGGAAGGTTTTGAAGATTAGGAAAAATTTGTGGTCAGTGTAAATGTTGGTGGAACACAGGTAGAAATGAACAGAACCTATGAAAACATCACAGACAGCCTAGAAGCTGAGATTTACAACAATCTTTTGTGCTTTTGTTGAAGACATCAAATTCTCCCAGTACAGCTGAACTTTTCCTTATTGTCAGTGCTGTCCGAAAATTGTTGGCTTAAAGTGGTTGTATTGGAACAGGTTATGTGGAAGCAGATGCACTTATTGCCCTAACCTCCAAGCAATTGAAAGAATGTTCCCCAGAAGAAGTTGCATTTGTTGGAATGAGTTTGTATTGAAGCAAACATGCATAGTGTCGAACCTTTCAGCAAATGAATTTAAACACAAGACCAAAACAATCACATTTTTCAGATAGCATTGAAAATAAAGCAAAGTTCATCTCCTTTAGGAGTGTTAGGTGATGTCCTTAAAGGTTATGTTAATTTGTGCAAGTGTTTTGCCAACTTTTTCTAATTTTACATGACCTTGGAGTTCCCTTTATTCCACATTAATTATCATAGTATTATGTAATTTCAGTGCATTTTATCAGAATCCTGATACGAGTGTTAGGGCATTGATGTGCATTTCTTCTGCTACATAATTTACCTGCACAGTTTACTTAAACTGGTGGTACATTGGACATATTCAGGAACTGTATTATTTTGTAGACTATTCCAGTTTTGAGGAATCTTGATCATAAATTCCATATGTCCTCGAAAGCCAAGTGATATTGGCTTGTACTTGATTCTAGTGCGAAATGATTTGTAACCATAATTACTTGCCGTGATTGTAACACATCAATGAATATGGAAGTTTCTCCTCACACTGCTAATGAATCCTTCTTAGTGAGCTTTATAGTTTACTAGAACCATTCATTGAAGCAATAGATGACGTCAACCAGGGCAACAGTGTTTTGACAGCAGATTGTGTGATCCTCTCTGTAATACTATTTATGATTACTAATATGTACTGTTATGGGAGGCAGTTTTGCACTTCTTAGGCCCCATCTCTTGAACATTCCCTTATGTCATACAGCTTCTTGAATTTATTTATGCTGTCTGTATTAACATTTTCTGTCATCCTATTGGATCCAACACTCATATACTATGAATGTATTTCTTTTCATCCTTTTTAACAAGTTTCTTCCTTTTTTCATGATATGTCTTCTGGTTGCTGTATCCCAGATTACACTAAGAATGTTCAGTCTCCATGTCATTGATCAGGCCACCCCTCAGTCTTTTCTCCTATAAGGTTGGTATATTTAAAGCCTACTGCATATCCCCTCAACTCAGCTCATATGGTTCTGGCACCATCTATGTTGTCTTCCTCTGGACCTTCTCTGTTCATAAACCTCGTAGTTAGGTGGCTAATACGAACACTAAAGACCAAAACAAGCTGGTATCCTTTTTGAAGAAATAGTTCAAGAGCTGGCTGAGTGTTTATAAAGAGCAGAAGCTATTCCAGATGGCAAAAACTCTGGACCCATCGTTCAAAATGGCACAGCTTTGAGCCAAACCAACAGCATGCAACATAGCTTGCCAAAGCAGATGTTGGCTCCAACACCTGTGTCTGTGATGACTTGATGCTCTTCATCTTTACCAGTGAAGTGACACTTCCCGTTCAGTTTTATGGAGAACAAGGATCCATCCAGCCTTATCCATTGGTTAGGCCCACAGGTCATGAAATGTTTTCATTTTGTGTGTGTGTCCATAAATTGAGTGCAGGATGGTTTTGTTCATTGTCTTCTGCATGATATTTGCCTTGTGGGCATTGAAGGGTCTGGAGATATGTTGAAATGGTGTTTGTTGTGTTGTAGTGATGGTTGATGATCAGGGCATTAGCAGGAGTGTGTGACTTGTGTTTGCAGAGGGTGGTTTTCCATGAGTTTATGACGACCGTATTAGAGTTCAAGGCTGAGTAAGGTGGTCAGTTGTTTAGTGCTTATCAGGTTTATTCAGTGCATGTGTTTTGTCTGTTACATTTGTTAGGATGGGGATTTCTGACAGGAGATTACGGAATTCAGAGGTAGAGGTTGTTTTTCTTTGGTCAAGCCTGCATGGGGGTTGTTGATTTGTTATTGAGTGGTTTGGGTGGAAGGTGTCGAGTGTTTTTGTTCAGAATTGAGCTCTGAGCATATTAAGGTGGAACTGTATTGGGAGGATCTTTGTTTAATTGTGCTATAGTTGTTGAGTGTTGTTTGTTATCAGGCAGCCAGTGATTGTGTAGAGTGCATTTTTTGTGATGTTCTCAGCTTCATTGTGTTTGCCTTTGGGAGGACAGAAGACCAACCAGGTGTACCTCATAGTGCTGTGAGGGCATGTAGTTTGTGTTGCTCTTGTGTTGATGTTATTGGTGTGGGAAGTGAATGTTGTGTGTCATATGTAGTGCTTAGAATGGTCTGTTTTGTTCAGTGGGTAATTGTTCATTCATGGTGAATGAAGGATGTGAGCTGGATTTGTAGCTGTTTGGTATTAAAAGAGTGATTGAAGACCTCTTTAGAGACACGGATTTTCTGTTTGGGGTGAGCCATTGTTCCAGTTGTGTAATGAGCATTTCTACAATGAACCTTCCCTATATCAACACGATAGAAACCAGTGTTTTTGGTTACATAAAGTCTGAAAGGACCAACGCACTGAAATTAATCTCTTAGATGGTATGACTCTCCAGAGTTTCCCATGATTGCAATCACCATCAACTTCTTTTGCAAGTCCTAAACAATTTCTGTTCTTACAATTCGTTGTAATATTGGTATGGCATTCTTATGTTTTACCTGATGACCACATGATGAAATCTTTAGGGGTCCTGTACCCCTAAACCCCCACAATTTTTAAGGGCTTTAAATTGAACCTTTTAGTTTGTCAAGGGCTGCTCATGGAGTGAGATCATGTTTGGTGTCAGAATTATCTTTAATGCATGGAAAATGATGTTGAACATCATAATTGTCTTGGCAGTCGATAGGCTTAAAGCCAAAAGATTTGTCCAATCAAGACTGTGGTCATGAATTGAGTGGGCCAGCAGTGATTAATTTAGATTTGTTTAAAAGTTGCAAACCATTGAATTTACTAACCCCATACCCCAAGATGAACTGTCACTCTATTGTGGAATCTTCTAAAGTTTTTTATGGGGTAAAATGATTATATAATGGTAAACTTTTGATGTGAGGTAGGTAAGGTAACACTGGTGTGGTTTTGTTGAACCAGTAATGCTTGATTGATTTGGAGATTGTGCATTGGTTACATGTTATAAGAAAATTGTGAAACTTAAAAAAAAGGCTTTAGTCTCCAGAAAATCGTTTAATTTACTATATGGCATTTTGTGTAGCATCCCCAGAAAAAGATAAAGAAAATGCTCAGAGGGAGAGAGATTGTACTTGCCTTTGCAGCGGTTTGTGAATATACTGCAAATTATAGAATTATCATGTGGTGATAGTTGTAAGATAATTGATAATGAATTCCTTTAGATTTTTTATTTTGCCTTTACATTGGAAGTTTACTTTGTCTTTTGGAGCAGCTGCAGGGGCCTCAATGTCGTTGTTTTTCTTCATGAACGGGTACATGTAAATATACTCGCTGATGTAATACCTTAGGAATTTTTTTTTTTTTTACCTTGGCCTGATGAAGATTTCCTGAATTATTTTGAAAACAAATAAAACAAAAACATGTTCATATTTACAGGAGCAAAGGTTATAAGATAGTAATTTCACTTATGCAAACAAAAAGACCTTAATGAATAAGGAATCAGATGATGACTCCTTAGATAGCAGTCCTCCCATGTTACTCTTTAGTGATATCACCATGCCACAGGGTTTGAAGATGGTCTGTTCATGGACTAGGCTGTTTGAATACATGTTTTTTAAAGACATTAAATGCTAGATACCATTAGCAAGTGTGTGAATTTTCTTGTTGAAAGAGTTCATGGTCTTCAGAATGAACCCAGGAGATTTGAAACTAACTTATATGCCCCCACTTCACAAAGGAATGAGCAAAGCACTTCCAAAAAAAATATTGCAGTGAATAACACGTGACATCATGCATCGTTAGAATTGTCGCCAGTCCTCAGACGTATACTGATATCACGCATCATTAGAATTGTCGAGAGTCCTCAGACGTATCTGACTGACATGCGATCAAGCGGTTGTGTAAACCAGGGGAACATGATTTCAGGGCAGAAACATTGTGCCTTTTCTTAGTTGCAGTAAAACTGCAGAGGCACTGGAGAATAAACTGGATGCTGATATGACATTCACAGATCTTGCAAAAGCCTTTTGATAGTTGTGTTGGTGGTGTTATAGTACAGTACATTGTACGCAGAATGTGTATTGTCGCTAGAATGGATAGCTGTAACAGGAGAATGGGATGATGGGAACCACTCCCTGTAATTTAGAATTTTGAAAGTCAGCTCAGGTAGTGAATGATCTTTGCACATTTTCTAACTCTGACGTTTTGTGTGCTGTGAATGATGATGTGAGCACTCAACAGCATTTTGGTTTGGAAAGTGTCATCAATGTTATTGCTTTTCTTGTCTTGAAAGCATGCAGAACCCATGACACCACTTTCAGTTAGGCATTATTTGCTTGCTTGTTCTCATCAGACTTATTTGTTCCTAGATTGTGTACGGTACATTTCTCATATGATGTAATGAAGTTTGTGTAGGTTCACATCATGCAGTTTGGATATCTGTGCTAGCAAAGGTAAGTAGTGAATTGTTTTTAATCCAGACTGGAAACTATAAGATGCCAAGGTTTGTTATGATTTTTGCTTGCTTTGTTTTGGGAGCAGAAATTAGATTATTCTAAATACTGGATCCAGATAACCATTTTATTATGAGAAAAGATGTAAAAGATATGGGAGTGTAATGTGTGGTGATTTTCAGGAAGCATGACTAGCAACCACTGCATTTTCAAAGAAGTGTAGGCTGGATTATGTGAACCCTCGGGTATAGACAAAACAAAGGATGTGGGCACTCCAGACTAGAATACTGTAATGTGCTAACACCACTTTTCAAGGCAGATAACCTTTGCGAGTTGGAAAATGTTTGAATTATTTATAACCAACCATCACATCTTTCAACAAGATGAAACAGTCAAATATTTGGGGCCCAAATGTGCTCAGCTGGTGTCAGGAAATAGAAATTTTGTGGACAAGATAGACCTATGAAATGTGTTTGACTCATTTGGAGTTCAATATTGTCAGAGAACTTGTCACTCTAAAGGAGTTCACAGTTTCTGCTGAATGTTGTGCAGCCTTGGATTGCAGGAGCCTTTGGAAAGAGGTCCTGGGTAACCATGATTCTGTCAGAAATTGGTCTTTGGGTGACCTAAAAAAAGAGCATCAGTTTTTTCCTAGAAAATTTTGGTAGGCATGGTTTTTTTACACTTACAGATTTTGTTCCATATTGGCATACCATAAGTGTAAGACTCCATGATATGACTCAAATGGAGAAAATATTGTAAGTGTGGGGCCAGGAAGTGTTCTACCTGCAAGTAGTACATTCTTAAGAACATGTAAGACCACATTTATAGAGAAATTGAAGAACTTGTCAGAGAATTGATTCAACATTTTAGCATATTACTCAGGTGGTGGAGAGTACGTACGCTTGCTTTTCATGGCCAGAAACATTTGGATTAATCAGAGCAGCAGCAGTAGAACCTGTATACTTGTAAAGATACACATAACGTAGGGAAAAACTTTGTTTTAGGATGAATGTATTAAGGTTCAGAATTGCCATGGCTTGAGAAAAATAATTTTTTCCACTAGTGTTTTAGGAAAGAAAGATTTGTTTATTGGGCTGGGAAAACTTTCTGGGGTGAACATGTGAAACATTAGAATCATTGTGATGTTAGGAAAAATATTATTTATTGAGTGTTACCTTATGCATACATAATATACATTTAAGGTATTTGTGGCATTATGGAAACCATTTTTCAGGATGTGAATTTGATGGTCTGTTGCAGGCTCCATGTTGAAATAGCAGAGTAATCTTAAATGTGTATGGCATTGTTATAGCACATCAGCTTTTCTTTTAATCGTACAATCTTCAGTTTCTCCAGTATATTTTACTATCTTCTCTGTTGCAGGAAGCTATGGAATTCTGCTTGATTTTTTATCCTAAAATGGCTATACTCTTTAACAGAATTTTTTTATTTTGTATATTTATACTTATATATGCATTTTTTCATTTCAGGAAAGAACTTGTACAACAATGAGCATGTTGCCATCAAATTGGTAAGTATTGACTATTTGATTTTCATGTTGAATATGTTTAGATATCAGTCTGATAAATGTTTTTGTGAATGGTGATAGTATGGTAATCTACTCAGTGCAATTGTACAAAGTTAGTGTATTCAGCAAAGTTATGAGCAAAAATTGAAGTAATGCTTGAGATTCTAGTGCTGGAAAATGGGCATGGGTTTACTGGAAGCAGTTGAAACCTTTTTAATCAGTTGCGTATGTTAAGCAATATCAGCCCTTTATTTTCCATATGGCATTTTTGATGATTAAGAAATGCTTCATAACAGTGGTAGTGTTTGCTTTGAAGTGGATGCCATCGATTCTAGTGGTTGGATATTCAGCAAGGTCTATTTTCGTGTTGCTGAAGTTAATGTATGAGAAATATTAGGTGAATTGATTTTGCAGATAGGATTATAATCCACAGAACATTTTACAGGTAGTCCATAGGATGCAGTACTATTAAATGATAGTCCCTCAAGGAAGCTGATATTTTTTATAGATATCTAAAATGAACTTTGTAACTTTTCAGCAGGTATGTTTAGAATTAGGAGAAAACTCAAAATAGTCCGCTGACAAGTGACAGTTAAAATATATTGATCACCAGTACTGTTTTAGGGGTTAGGAAACTTATATAGTTGGTGATTTCCTGTGTTGCTGTGGTAAAAAGTCTAGTCCCACAGTAGGAACTGTGCTTGCACTCTTTCTGTTCCTCATTTTCCCTTGTGGATGTCTCATGTCTTTGGGGATCTTCACACCACACAGCTCAGGCTGGGCCCAGGCTGCTGGAATGGGCCATTGGTCAACTAGGCTGTTGGAAGCCACATCCCTCAGGCCCACATAGACCACAGCCTGACTGGTCTGGCACATATATAATAGGATTTCCTGGTTGGGCAGATGTAACTCAGTTAACATCTCAAAAACTTAGTATCTTACCTCTATATACCATATAATAGTTTTGGAAGACTTCTACCTTACTGTCTGATGTTACATTGCTCCTCTTCTCAGTCAGTCTGTTAGAGGCCAAGGCCTTTTGGCCTGATTATCAACTACTTAGAGTTAGGTTTGAATCCTGGTTGCTACATTTGGTCCTCAGTCGATCCAGCTGTTCATTCACCTGTAGGGTTTGTTAATTCACTGAGAATCAATCACTTTCCTCTCTTCCTACTCGTATGCATGCCTTACATCCTCAGTAAAAACTTTTCACTGCTTTTAGCAACTTGCCTCCCACACCATATATTTTTAATGCCTTCCACAGAGCATCTCTATCAACTTTATCATATGCCTTCTCCAGATCCATAAATGCTACATACAAATCCATTTGCTTTTTTAAGTATTTCTCACACACATTTTTCAAAGCAAACACCTGATCCACACATCCTCTACCACTTCTGAAACCACACTGCTCTTCCCCAATCTGATGCTCTGTACATGCCTTCACCCTCTCAATCAATACCCCCCCATATAATTTACCAGGGATACTCAACATACTTATACCTCTGTAATTTGAGCACTCACTTTTATCCCCTTTGCCTTTGTACAATGGCACTATGCAAGCATTCCGCCAATCCTCAGGCACCTCACCATGAGTCATACATACACTAACCTAACCTTACCTTACTTTCAACCCTTAGGATTTTTAATGATTGCTGGCAAAATGTTGGAAAGGTTTGGACCATACTTTGGATTTTTAAGATTTTTCTCATTGCCTTTTGGTGTTATTTTACAGTTTTCCATGCTTATTATGCTAGTATAGAACAGCTTTGCTGAGTGTGGATTGGGAATCTTACACTCATGTGTTTTTAGGCGTGAGTTATGAGGTACTACTTGTGCTTGCATTTCAGAATCTGTGGTTTCAGTGCTTTCAGTGGCTTTTATATGCTTTGTTACAGTCATGGCTTCCTTGAAGACTTTTGCCTGTGAATAAAGGCTTTAAAGAAAAAAGGAAGACAGGAATTCCTGGTTCTTTACATTCTTCATGGCAGGCAAAATTGCTGAGTTAATGTGTAAAGGTCACTCTCATCCATCATTGACCCTGAAAACATTGACTTTACTCTATGAGAGAAAATGTGATTTACTTGCTGAAGATTTTTGTGCTCGATATACACTGATGAATATTATATTCTGTACACATGATAGGCATAGGTCATTGTAAAATATTACCACAAGAATAGACATTTTAGGTCTGAGACAGAGGCATAGGTCATATTAAGATATTGCAACTAAAATATTTGCTTTAGGCCTGAAACTATGCAACTCATGTTGTATTACAGACATTATAGGCATCCAGTGGTGCCTGAAACTGTGCAACTTGTTTTGTAGTAATATGAACATCATGGATATCCTATGGAGCCTGAAGCTATGGAACTAGTGCTGTAGTATTAGAAACATCATGGACATCTCCTGGGGAACCTAAAACTGTAACTCGTAGTACTACCAACATTATGGACGTCTTGTGGGGGATCTGAAACCCATTGGATTGCAACCTGTATGTGATCGACAAGGTTTTAGAGGCCTAGCATCAGGCTAGTGTCTCAAACAGCCTGATTTATCAGACAGAGCAGCTTGGTTCTTAACTGAGTTGAGGTGGTAGATGAACCTCCAAAACCAGTGAAAGGTATACTTTATAAGTAGAGTATGTATCTGGTTGCTCAAATCTGTAGACTCTGAGAAAATGTTTTAGAGTTTGCCATATGCAGGAATAGTGAATACCTGTTGAAGTATTTGGGGATCTTTAGTCCCACTGCTTGGGCTGTTAAGTTGCATTGTGGTTCCTCAAACACTTTTTTTCACTGGATGAAGAAATGCCTGGCATGGCATTTGCAAAGACATACCTAATGATGGCCCCAATCAAAGGCCATCTTCAGTGAAATGAATAAATTAGAGAGAAAGAATGAAGAAAATAATCATGGCTCTTCTTGTGTTTGTTGACTTTGTTGAAAGGTTTTAGGAAGAGTGGAAGGAGATATCACATTGGTCAGTGTTGGAGTGGCTGGTGTTCACACACAAATTGTGGAAAGTGGCTGCCAGGTGGTAGGAACACATGCAGACAGCTTTTGAGAGAAGTGGCCAAAACAATAGTTGAACAGAGAGGAGGCTACAGCCCAGATGTATACTGGAACAACCAAGTTGTGGTGGTTAAGTGGGCTTGTGAACTGTGGTGTCCAACAACTTGATTACCAGCGACCCAACCCAGCAGCCTGGGCTCTGGGGATAGGAAGCCCCTGAAGACTACTCCAAGGTAACTCCAAGTCAAATCAGCTCAACAAATTATTCTGAGTAAAAGCAAGAGCAAAGAGAGATTGTGGGAAAGGGAAGAGTTTCATTGCCCAGTACACTTTTGTCCCTGATGTGATGGGCATTAGAGAATGAGCTGTTAAGCAAATGATCTGGGGAAGAAAGTTCTCATAGAGGAAGGGATGTGCTCTACATTCACCACAACATAACCAGTACCTCTCCGAGGGAGGGTCAGTAGAGAAGTTGCTCTGGGATGATAGTTGAGCCATTCTTAAGTGCCAGAGTAGTCATTACAAGCGGGGTTTAGATTTTATAATCTAAATATATTGGACTGGTTCTGCATACTAAAGTACTTGTTGTTTTGTTGGGTTAATAGATGCTCCACAAGATTTGTATATTATCAGATGCTGATGTGTTGTATGTATTCAAGTGTAAATGCATTTTTTTTTTGATATATTGTGCCAAGCATTTTCTTATATATCCTGAGTATGTTGGTGAGTGGAATCATCTATAATCTCATTTGTAATTTGATCAGAAAATTATGAACCCAGTCTTGTTTATGCTCTTGCTAAAAAAAACATTTCAGATAGGGGAAAAAGTGAAAATATTTAGCTATTAAAAGTAACTTAAAAGGATTTATAATAAAGAAAAATTTATGAATATATATATATATATATATATATATATATATATATATATATATATATATATATATATGGTAGTCATTAGGTAGACAGTGTTTGCTGGCAATATAAACATCTATACTCAGCAAGAAGATAGCTGTAGATATGAATAATTGGGCTGAAGATCCTTGTTTTTGTATAAAGCCATTATGCATTGACTACTTTTTAGATTTTTTTTTTCTTTTTCCAGTAGATGGCAGTTATTAGGATAGTCACTACTTAAGAGTGACCGTGGAGTACTATTTGGGGATCTTCCAGGATTGGTCGACCAAGCTCATAGAAGCTGTGGCTTGCTGACCTACGTAGCTACCACACCTTGATATATTGAAAGAAATGTATTGACATTTGTCTTGGGGATTCTTCAATCCCCACAACTATGGCTTGGAGTTGGGTTCTTGGGTCACTGGTCAACCCCATATATGTATCATACCATGATTTTTCAAGAAATGTATTTTTTAGCCCATTTAGTGTATTTTTAGAAGGCTTTATATGTTCTACCAATTGTTTCTTATAGTAAAGTGTATTGTGTCCGTCATTCATATATAAAGGGTTCATGTGGGTCTGCAAGACTGGAGTAAGTCTTGGTTTTTGCATGAATTAGAAAAGTGTGAAAAGTTGCTTGAGACTTTCTTTGGTCTGAATTGAGACTTTAGGCCTAGAAAAAAGTGGTTGTGTACGTAGACATTCTTGTGAACTTTTTTTTGAATGATTTTAAATTATTATAATGTTACAGTAATTATGATAGGAAAATGAATCATCTGTAGAATTGATACAGTAATGTTTATTTTCTTTACTGCTGTGTGGGCCTGAAAAAGGCCTGGATATTAACCTTTCAGTAATTATGTAAACAGTATTTACTGTTTTGTTATACCCTCAATTGTGCCAGTACTTACATCTGTTGATGCATCTTTTACCTCACTGTATCTTATCATACCCTACCCTACCTAACCCTCCTCTACCCAACCCCAATTGTGTTCATGGTATCTTGTAGCTTGATGATTAGATATAGATCAAACTTGTAACAGTTCTACACCTCATCAGGTTTTTGAGGTCAAGGTGGCACTGGTTAAAGTTACAAGGTCTTGTACACTAAGATGTTATATTATTTTTTAAAATGTTGGAGGCTTCCGGTTATGGACAGAAGTCCACGTTAAGGCTGGGCCTTGATTGAAGTATAAAGAGTTAGTGAAAGGGAGAAAGAAGAAACAAGGAAGAGTATTTATGAATTTTTGAAGTGTAAAACCTGTCATTTAAAATGTGATTGGTCATAGTAATTGGGAAAGACAAGAGAGGTAGAGTCCCAAAGCTTCAAGGTTTAGAGAATGATGCAGTTATGAAAATGGCTCATGTGAATTATCAATGACCAAACACTAATTATGTGTAGCGGTAGTTTCCCAAGAATTGCTTGGTCTAGCTGATGGTGGGGGCACACAAGCAGCCAGCTGTTGGGAGCAAAAACCAAAGTAATACCTATAGAAGAATAGGGAAAGTGAACCATCAGTGCAGCATAGGGCAAGTAGGTTAAGTTGTAAGATGCTTGTATGTACAATATAGGTACAAGGTGATTGATTGGACATGGACTGAAGTTGAACCATATATAATGTTTTGATTAACTCTTGCAGGTTGGGGTTCAAAGGTTATGGTTGTAAGGAGTCATTTATTGGAGCAACTTATTATGGGGTTTACAAAGCCAAATGAAGGGGGCTGGGGACAGGTGTGTTACATTTTTTACCCGTGATGGCAGATGTGTATGCTGGGTGTAATTTGTTCTTGCTTGGCTGGATGTGTCTGTGGACACATTTGTTTTAATACAGCGATTCAAGAGCAATGTTTGATAGAAACATAGTTATGCTAAAGTTAATCTGTTTGGAGTTACTTCATTCATATGGTACATTGCACAACTTGCTGAATAAGCTATTCTTTTATGCTGCCAATGGTATTTGATGATTACCAGATCAGCCAGGCTGTGGGGACTTTATGGACCTTCAGGCTGCGGCTTCCATCAGCTTGGTCGACCAGTGACCCCCTGTAACAGCTTGGAACCAACCCAGGCTTTGGAGGTGAAGATCCCAGAAGACTTCACAAGTTATTCACAAGGGACTTTGCTTCTTTTCATATTTGATGTGGTTTGGGCCCACAACTACTCCTGCAGCTAGGTCTGGTTTTGAGGTTCAACGTTGATCTATTGGTGTGTCAGGTTGTTAGTTTTTAGGGGAATGGATGAGTAGGATGAATCCATCTGGAGACAGCAGATGCATATTGATGCATGGAAAAGATGCCATGGATAAAGTTAAGAGTGAGAGAGAGAGAGAGAGAGAGAGAGAGAGAGAGAGAGAGAGAGAGAGAGAGAGAGAGAGAGATTTTACCATGGTGGTAGGGGACAGCACATGTTGCTTGATGAATAAGACTGTTCCTTTCTGCTGCTATCTGTATTACATAATTATATATTCTTGGTTCATATGGGACTTATTTCAGTTGCATGTGAAGTATTGTTTTGAATGTTTCTGCAGTTGTTCCAAGTATCTTTTTCACTTCACGTGGCAGTATGTTGAATAGTCGTTTTGACTTCCTGGTCGAGATGATGAATATTTTTTGTCTGATTTGTTTTCAGTAAGGTACATGGTACTCTTGAAGGTTTAATGATTTGTATCTTCCTTCCTGAGAGATTTTCAGTTGTAATGAAATTTTTTATGCCTTCAAATTGTCATTGCACAGATTCTTGTATATCTTTCTCTTTCAGGGTTATGTAGCATGGAATTTTTTGTTTTTATGATTTATTTGTTCCACACCTTTGATGAGACTCATGAAGTGCTTCAGAATACTCTCTTAATTTTTTTGCTTGTGTTTGACCATCTGAAACGGCAGTAGTCAGTTATGTTTCCTATACATCCATGAAGCATTTTCATCAGTTGGTTTGTGTTTTGAAAGTTCTGAGAATCATACTACTTATCATTAGGCACAGTAATGTCATTATGTTTATTGAATTCTGATGTCTCATTTACGATAACATCCAAATCTTTTACATTCTTTTCAACTTCTTCTTTTCGGCCTTTACTATCAGTGTTTTATTTCCTGTTCCAAAAACTTGTTTGCTCAGATTTATGTGTCTTGAATTCCATCAGGTTCACCTTTGCCCATTTGTAAAGTGTGTGTGAGTTGCTTTGGATCACCTATTAATCAGTTTCTGATGCAGTCATTTTGCTTTTTCTTTTATTGTCAACAAGGCTGCTTGCTATGCCTTACTTTGCTATCTGTTGCTAATACATTTTCCTGTGGCTTCGTTTGTTACCAGTGTGAACGATTATAACCAGGCCAGGTTAGGCTAGTAGTGTAGATGTGATCTGATACCCCTGAGAGGGTATGGTAGGTTTGGTTCTGATTCACCCACCATCAGTATATAATGGTGCATTGAGTGATGGTTGGAAGTGTCTGAAACTTGCACTCAGCTGCAACTGATGTGGAATAACTGGTGTGACTTATAGGAAGCCTATGTGTACTAACATGACATAGGTAAGTTTGTTGCAGTGTTTGATATTTTATCTTCTATATTCGTACATTGGTGTCAGAAAGGTTCTGCTCCTGAGAACTATCAGCTTGTTCATTAGCAATGCTTAATCCTCAGTGCACCACTGCATCACATGATCATTTAAGGGTGGACTAGTTTACTATCTCTCTCCCTCTCTGTATACAGCTAAGCTTTTGAACTCATTGTCCTCTTGATGTGTCTCTTAACAGCAGCTATGCTCTGCTCCTTTTTCAGTGGCTGGTTTTTGATTTTCTTCCAAAGCCCACAATTACATTTCATTTTAATACATTTTTATTTAATTCCATTTTGGTTTTTATAGCATCTTGATTACTTTGATACTTGATACTTTGTATTTCTTCATCCCATTTTGGTTTTTGTAAAGAATTTCCCGGTGTCTGGAGCACTCACCTTAAGAAACTTGGTTGAATAGAAGAATGTTTACAAGTTTGGAGGTGTATTGCTCCCAATTTATTTTTGGTTGAACATTAAAGTTTCCTGATAGGCATTTTGACATCCAGCGGGTGTTTAACAAGGCACGCCAAGTGACAGAACCCTTCGGGCCTCTGCCAAGTTTAACATAACATGAAGACAGTGGGAGGTGGTGGGGTTGTGAGGTGGCAGACGTGTATCCAAACACACTTATAGTTGCTGAAGTGTGGTTCTAAGGTCTTCAAGGTATACTATTTACTGAAATGTGAGTCTAAGGCCCTTAAGGTATAATTACTGAAATGTGTGTCTAAGGCCAAGTTATATTTATTGAAGTGTGTTTTTAAGGCTTAAGGAATATTTACTGAATTGTTGGTGTAAGGCTTTTAAAGGTATAGTTACTGAGGTGTGTGTTTAAGGCCTTTTAAGTTATATTTACTGAAGTGTGGGTGTAAGGCCTTTAAAGGTATAGTTATTGAAGTGTCTAAGGCCTTTGAGGTACATTTACTGAAGTTTGGCTCTAAGGCCTGTAAGTTACAGTTATTGACATGTGGATCTAAGGCTAACTTTAAGGTATATTTCCCAAAGGTCTGAGACCTTTGAGGTATAGATAATAACATGTCGATCTAAGGCCTTTATTAGATACTGAAGTGTGGACCTGAGGGTAACTTTAAGGTTCAACAAGTATACCGACTTGTGGATATAAGGCTTTTTTTTTCTCTTTAAGGTTCAAGTGTCGCTGGAGTTCGATAACTAGATACAAAAAAGAGAGACTTGTGTTGTCGTCTTGGGTTTTATGATGATGTATTTAAGTCCATCATTTGCCCTGGGCCTCCTGTGACGCCTGCTGTACCTGGGGCGTGATTCAGAGCGCAGCTGCGCCCTGGTGGGTGGTTAGAGGAGGAGGAGGCGGTGGTGGCTGATCATCTGACTGAGATGTGTGTTTTTGTTTCTCCTGCAGGAGCCGATCAAGGCCAAGGCCCCTCAGCTGCACCTCGAGTACAGATTCTATCGCATGCTGGACGCCGTGGGAGGTAAGTCCTGGCTGCATGTTACTTACGCCCTTTATACCTTCCCAAGCTTCCCCCCTCCCGCCTCTCTCTCTCTCTCTCTCTCTCTCTCTCTCTCTCTCTCTCTCTCTCTCTCTCTCTCTCTCTCTCTCTCTCTCTCTCTTGCCTTACAGGTTAACCATGTGTTGTTCCTCCGTGGTCATTACAGGTCAGAACCCTCCCCTACAGGTTGACTACGTGTTCCTCCATGGTCATTACAGGTCAGAACCCTCCCGTACAGGTTGACTACGTGTTCCTCCATGGTCATTACAGGTCAGAACCCTCCCGTACAGGTTGACTACGTGTTCCTCCATGGTCATTACAGGTCAGAACCCTCCCGTACAGGTTGACTACGTGTTCCTACGTGGTCATTACAGGTCAGAACCCTCCCGTACAGGCTGACTCCGTGTTGTTCCTACGTGGTCAATACCGGTTAGAATCTGTTCGCACAGGTTGGAAAAGAAGAAAAGATAACCAAGTGTACTCGTTAATTGTAGACCGGTGGTGTGTGTGTGTGTGTGTGTGTGTGTGTGTGTGTGAAGCCGTGACGACGTACGTAACGCGTTGAAACACCCTTCTCTCTCTCTCTCTCTCTCTCTCTCTCTCTCTCTCTCTCTCTCTCAGTGGCTCACGGCAGGAACCCCCCACCACGGCCCCTCCCACTGAAGAGGTGAGTGGAGGTAGGTAGGACTTGCGGTCTTTGTGTCTCCTGACATTTACTACAGTAATGCGGCGGTGTGTGTTGCGTGGAGGTTGGGAGGGAGGCGGCGAGGCGCGGGGAACGGCGTCAAGCTGGTGGTGAACACACGCCTCCTCTGCCTGCTCCCTCAGGAGCGCGCGCGCGCACACTACGGGGGTGGGGGTCGTAGAATGATTCTCTCTCTCTCTCTCTCTCTCTCTCTCTCTCTCTCTCTCTCTCTATATATATATATATATATATATATATATATATATATATATATATTTATATATATATATATATATATATATATATATATATATATATATATATATATATATATATATATGTATATATATATATATATATATATATATATTTTAGCTAGGTATCTAGTTTATCGACCCACATTGTTGGGAAGGATGAACAGCTGGGTTGACTGCGGACCGACTGGCGCGGCCAGGATTCGAACCGGTGATCGCTGGAACCCCTGCGCGGCTCGTGGGGTTAGAGACGAGTCGTCAAGACTTGTTGATGTACGGCGACGGCTTTTTTGTTTTGAATTTGAATCACATTGTAGGGGTCTGTTGGGTGGGGGGTGGTGGTCTGCGGGCTGTGGCTACCAGTAGGTTGGAGGACCAGAGATTATCCCGCCCAGCGGCTTGAAGACCCCCCCTCTCCCCTTTGAAGACCTCCTCTCCCCCCAAGACTTCAGCAGGTACCACTCCGTCCGTTATCAGTTGTTATGATAAGATAAATTGAACGTGGGCGTCATTCCGCCAGGATCTTTTTGGAGGAAGGAACAGCTCGGTGTGTGTCTCCCCCACCCCACCTCGAGTCATCTTGCACTGATTACTCTCAAGTCATAGGACGTAATTACTCTCAAGTGTTGCGTAATCGTTATCAGTCGGGTAATTACCCGCGGAGTCGTATATTTTTTTTTTTGATTGGTTGGGTGTGGAGCTGCTCCTGGGGTTTTCTTCCCCCGGGGGTTTTCGTTGACGGAACGAGTGTTTAACGACCTCGTTTCCGTCGTGGTCTTGGGCCAGGTATGGCATTCGTCTTGTCCTCGGTACTGAGTGATTCTGCAGTGGCCCACTGGAACATCTACCCGACTTGTGATGGTAGATTGTCAGTGGCGTCTTTAGCCTAGATGATCAGTGGTACAAAGTTGTGTGTGTGTGTGTGTGTGTGTGTGTGTGTGTGTGTGTGTGTGTACGGGGGGTGGGTGGGGGGAGAGTTGTACACTCGCGTTGCCCCGTCTCTTAAACTGGTGTATGTGAACCATGTCTTTACTTCTGTGTTTGTAAACACACACGTACACACTGTGAGCCTATACCAGGTACCAGCCTCGGGAGGAGGACGAACACCTGGGTTGGGTGTAGGCCGACTGCCGCCGCCAGGATTCGAACAAGCCATGCTGGGTGCGAACCATGGGGCTGTCTCTCTATCTGTCCATCAGTCAGGCAGCAGCGTAGCTAATTGTCTAGCGTGTGACGTCTTCGGCCTGGTTCCTGTGAGGCGCCGCGTATAATTTGTCTGACATCACCTACCCCCTCAGTGTAGATGTGCCACCACCGCATATTCTCTCATAGCTGGAGCAACGGTGTGGTGGTCATGAGGAGCGAGGGGGGGGGGGGGTAGTGTGGTGGTGGTGGTGATGATGGGGAGGAAGTGTGGTGGTTGTGGTGGTGATGGGGTCGTGTTCTTCCCTCTGCTAGTGTCCCGTACGCCAGCCCAGATCAGCTGATCATTGTTGACATTGTGATCACAGTGGTCTGCACGGCCCAGATCAGCTGATCATTGTTGACATTGTGATCACAGTGGTCTGTACGGACCAGATCAGCTGATCATTGTTGACATTGTGATCACAGTGGTCTGTACGGACCAGATCAGCTGATCATTGTTGACATTGTGATCACAGGGGTCTGTACGGACCAGGTCAGCTAATCATTGTTGACAGTTAGCTCAGGTGGTGACCGGTAGTAGGCCTATTACTTTTGTGGCCGTAATTCATTTTTTTTTTTTTTTATTTCTGGCTTCAAGATCGCGCAGCGCCCGGGAAGTCGGCCACGTCCACCGGGCGAGACCACAGGTCTCAAGAAGTGTGTTCGACGTTTGCTTTTATTATTAAAGTACACACACACACACACACACACACACACACACACACACACACACACACACACACACACTTGTTACCGGACTCCGCCCGCTCGAGGTCACATAGCCAGTAAAACGCGACCTGTAGCGAAGCTGTATCACTGGGAGTACAGTCACGTCAAAGACCGTATCACTCCTTCCCCTGTAACTGGAAGTAGCGCAGGACCTGGTTACAACTAGGATCCATCTCGTAAAAGGGGGTCGTGATATATATATATATATATATATATATATATATATATATATATATATATATATATATATATATATATATATTCTTATCAAAGTGACGTAGTGGATGAAATTGACTTGGTGTGGGTATTGGGCGGTCGACCGTTCGTCCATTGTTGGACGTGGGAGGAAGATTTTGCTGCCTTACACGAATTTCACACACACACACACACACACACACACACACACACACACACACACACACACACACACACGTTAAATGAACCCCCGCCCGAGCGAGACGGTACGACCCTTGAGCACGACGGTACGATCCAACGGTACGACCCATTGAACACGACGACGGTAAAGTACGTCGCTTGGGTTATGATGACCTGACCCCTTCCTTTTCGATCGTGATTTTGAAAGGGTCAGGGGTCAGAGGCCCAAACGTGAGAGAGGCATGTAGGGTTGACTCTCTCTCTCTCTCTCTCTCTCTCTCTCTCATCTATCTCCCCCTAATCTTCATGATTTGGTAGTGTGCTTTTAATGGCTTTCATCTCCAAGCTAACCTGTAGTGTGTCTTGTCCACCACCTTAATTGCCTCCCCTGGTGTGAAAAAGGATTAATGAATGACCCATTTTATGCAGTAAGAGGAGGGATGGGGGGGGGCGATGAGGAGTGGGGGAGAGTTATACACTCGTGGGGGGGGGGGGGGGCAACACACCCCACTCACTCACCCATATCTTGAACATTTCTCTTTATCATCATACAACTTCTGTATAATGTTGATGTATGCTGTGTGTGTGTGTTGTGTGTGTGTGTGTTGTGTGTGTGTGTGTGTGTGTGTGTGTGTGTGTGTGTGTGTGTGTTGTGTGTGTGTGTGTTGTGTGTGTGTGTTTGTGTGTGTGTGTGTGTGTGTGTGTGTGTGTGTGTGTACACAGGGTTGAGAGACGGGGGCAACACAGGTGTGAACATCTCTACAATGTACATGTAGCAATCACATACGCACATTGTTTTAGATATGGGTCCCCACGAGTGTACAACTCTCTCTCTCTCTCTGTAGAGCACACACACACACACACACATACACACACACACACACACACACGGAGCTTCCCTGTGCACATAGTACAATGTGCACTGTTCGTAGGGCCCGTTGTACTCTACAGCCGTAGGGTACAAGGTGGTTATCAGGTTACGTAGAGTGAAGGAAGTGACAGTAGATCAGAGAGTGAAGGAAGTGACAGTAGATCAGAGTGAAGGAAGTGACAGTAGATAAGAGAGTGGAGGAAGTTACTAGATCAGAGAGTGAAGGAAGTGACAGTAGATCAGAGTGAAGGAAGTGACAGTAGATCAGAGAGTGAAGGAAGTGACAGTAGATCAGAGAGTGAAGGAAGTGACAGTAGATCAGAGTGAAGGAAGTGACAGTAGATCAGAGAGTGAAGGAAATGACAGCAGATCAGAGTGAAGGAAGTGACAGTAGATCAGAGAGTGAAGGAAGTGACATCAGAGTGGAGGAAGTGACAGTAGATCAGAAAGTGAAGGAGGTGACAGTAGATCAGAGAGTGAAGGAAGTGACAGTAGATCAGAGAGTGAAGGAAGTGACAGTAGATCAGAGTGAAGGAAGTGACAGTAGATCAGAGAGTGGAGGAAGTGACAGTAGATCAGAGAGTGAAAGTAGATACTACAGTACGGTAGATAACTATAACTGACGAAGGTAGATAACTACAACTGGCGAAGATATATACTACAGTAAGGTAGATAATTACAACTGACGAAGGTAGATACTTTAGTACAGTAGATAACTACAACTGACTAAGGTATATACTACTGTAAGGTAGATAACTACAACTGGCGAAGGTAGATAATTACAACTGACGAAGGTAGATACTACAGTAAGGTAGATAACTACAACTGGCGAAGGTAGATAATTACAACTGACGAAGGTAGATACTTTAGTTCGGTAGATAACTACAACTGACGAAGGTAGATACTACAGTAAGGTAGATAACTACAACTGACGAAGGTAGATACTACAGTAAGGTAGATAACTACAACTGGTGAAGGTAGATACTACAGTAAGGTAGATAACTACAACTGGCGAAGGTAAATACTACAGTACGGTAGATAACTACAACTGGCGAAGGTAGATACTACAGTAAGGTAGATAACTACAACTGACGAAGGTAGATACTACAGTAAGGTAGATAACTACAACTGGCGAAGGTAAATACTACAGTACGGTAGATAACTACAACTGGCGAAGGTAGATACTACAGTAAGGTAGATAACTACAACTGACGAAGGTAAATAATACAGTACGGTAGATAACTACAGATGGCGATGGTCGTAATGGTAGAAGTAATGACATAGTTAACCCCTTTGTGTAGATACTACAATAATATACGATGGATAACTACAGGTGGCGATGACGCAACATGTGTACCCTGAGCCATATAGCCAGGTGCCCAATTTATCCGTTGGTGAGGAGGAACAGCTGGGTTGACTGTGGGCCGAGTGACAGCTCGTGCATTATGTATATAGCGGCCTTCGTACGTGGGGAGGGGGGGGGTGTGGTTGTCTCACCGTGGGCTTAAGAACATAAGATTTTCCCCTTTTTTTTTAAGCTTCGTCACCTTAAAAGTCAATTTAAAGGATATATATGTACCTTAATTTAAAGATAGTATTAAGGGAAAAGGGTATTAGGACGTGATGTATTTGTCCACGAAGATGTGCGTTCGTCGGATCGAAAATGGAACGGTGAGAATGAAGGAAGGAAAGAAAAAAGGAAGGAAGGAAGGAAGACGCATGGTTGTGGAGCAGGTTTGGGGGGGCGGGGGGTACGCCATGATAGAATGGCTGGTCTGGCATGCCTGAGGAGGGCGGGGTCGGGGGTGGGGTGAGTGAGCGTGGGGCGGGGTGGTTGGTGTAAACACGGGGGCTGCGTGGTGGGCACCCAGGGGTTAGAGAGATGCCCCAGCAACCAACGTAAGGTAGGTAAGGTGCCCCCGCTACTGTAGCATGGCTGCTGCTGGCAAGGCTAATGTAGTGATTTGTAGCTGTGTGTGTGTGTGTGTGTGTGTGTGTGTGTGGCTTTAGCAGCTAATATTGTGGCTTTAGTATATAGTAGCTGTGGCTGGCAGTCAGTATTGTAGCACATCTTGCTGCTGCCACTGTATTGTGGTGGGGATGGTGAGTATTGTGGCTCTCTACTGCCACTATTGTGGTGGTGAATATTGTGGTGGGGATGGTGAGTATTGTGGCTCTCTACTGCCACTATTGTGGTGGTGAATATTGTGGTGGGGATGGTGAGTATTGTGGCTCTCTACTGCCACTATTGTGGTGGTGAATATTGTGGTGGGGATGGTGAGTATTGTGGCTCTCTACTGCCACTGTATTGTGGTGGTGAATATTGTGGTGGGGATGTTGAGTATTGTGGCTCTCTACTGCCACTGTATTGTGGTGGTGAATATTGTGGTGGGGATGGTGAGTATTGTGGCTCTCTACTGCCACTGTATTGTGGTGGTGAATATTGTGGTGGGGATGGTGAGTATTGTGGCTCTCTACTGCCACTATTGTGGTGGTGAATATTGTGGTGGGGATGGTGAGTATTGTGGCTCTCTACTGCCACTATTGTGGTGGTGAATATTGTGGTTCTTGCTGCCACTATTGTGGTGGTGAATATTGTGGTGGGGATGGTGAGTATTGTGGCTCTCTACTGCCACTATTGTGGTGGTGAATATTGTGGTTCTTGCTGCCACTATTGTGGTGGTGAATATTGTGGTTCTTGCTGCCACTATTGTGGTGGTGAATATTGTGGTGGGGATGGTGAGTATTGTGGCTCTCTACTGCCACTATTGTGGTGGTGAATATTGTGGTTCTTGCTGCCACTATTGTGGTGGTGAATATTGTGGTTCTTGCTGCCACTGTATTGTGGTGGTGAATATTGTGGTTCTTGCTGCCACTATTGTGGTGGTGAATATCGGAGTTGGTGACGTGTTACATCTGTAGTGAATAGTGAATCATTTTGTACGTAATATTGCGTCTGTGAATATTGTAGCATAGTGTAGGACTCCGTTATTGTAGGTTGGGGCTAGTATGTGAGGGGTCAGAACTAAGGCTACGTTTTTGTATTCAAGGGTCGTATGGTCGTGCTCAAGGGTCGTACCATCGTGTTCAAGGGTCGTACCTTCGTGTTCAAGGGTCGTACCTTCGTGTTCAAAGGTCGCTCCGTCGTGTTCAAGGGTCGCACCGTCGTGCTCGAGTCGTACTGTCGTGTTCAAGGGTCGCACCATCGTGTTCAAGGGTCGTACCGTCGTGCTCAAGAGTCGTACTGTCGTGTTCAAGGGTCGCACCATCGTGCTCAAGAGTCGTACTGTCGTGTTCAAGGGTCGCACCGTCGTGTTCAAGGGTCGCACCGTCGTGCTCAAGAGTCGTACTGTCGTGTTCAAGGGTCGCACCATCGTGTTCAAGGGTCGTACCGTCGTGTTCAAGGGTCGTACCATCGTGTTCAAGGGTCGCACCTTCGTGTTCAAGGGTCGTACCGTCGTGTTCAAGGGTCGTACCATCGTGTTCAAGGGTCGCACCTTCGTGTTCAAGGGTCGTACCGTCGTGTTTAAGGGTCGTACCATCGTGTTCATGGGTCGTACCTTCAAAGGGCCGTACCGTCGTGCTCAAGGGTCACATGGCAGTGCTCAATGGCCACATTATAGTGTTTACGATCTTGGAATATTTCGTCTGACCGTGGAATATTTTGTCTGACCGTGGAATATTTTGTCTGATCACGGAATATGTTGTCTTCGATCATGGAATATTTTGTCTTCGATCATGGAATATTTTGTCCCCATTATGGAATATTTTGCTTGTGTAGCTTAGTATAATATTGTTCGTATCTGAATATCGTAGTTCTGTACTTTGTCTAACTTGAGTATTATTGTAATTCTGGTTTTGCCTGTATTTTAGGCGTAATTTACGATCGGTGAATATTGTAGTCCCGATATTCTGTATTTGGGAATATCAAATATGGCCGCTATATTAATGTTGTGGCTAAGTAAAGATCTGGGGTCAAGCTGGTCTAATTATATGTAGGACATGTTATTAAAGTATTTTGGAAATTTTTGGGCTGTCGTGATGGGATATTTTGGTCTGCGAGGGTTACTGTGACGAATATTGTGTGGCCGTGGGTAATTTTAGATTTTTTTTTTTCAGTGTATTGTGGGGCGATATTCCCCTGTAATCGAAAGATGAACGAACACCCAGGGCTGAGGTGTTTGACTGTGAGCCCTGACCAGGGACTAGTCTGGATAGTGTGGTGTGGTGTGTGGTGGTCAGGTTACCTATGAGAGCGAGTTCGACTGTAGGGCGCTGGGTACTCGATGTGTGTGTGTGTGTGTGTGTGTGTGTGTGTGTGTGTGGTGTGTGTGTGGGGTAGGATTAATGCAGACACCATTACGTAAATTTTACAAAAAAGTCGTATGATAATAAAGAGTGTGTTCAAGAGATGGCACAGATACACATTGCGCTCGCCACCTACATATCCTGGCGCCAGAGATCCCTCGTCCCCTTGTTGCAGTACGGCACCCCTAAGCCGACGCTATTCTGATCCCTTTCCCAGGTACTGATAAGACCCCTCTGACCCAACCATCGTTAACCTCAGTGGTAATAGCCTGTTGCCTTGTTACTCTTCAGCCTCACTGTAAACATTGTATGGTTCCCCACACCCACCCTTACCCCCCCCCCCATGTTGTTTACCCCCACGATCATCTCCATTGTATATATTTTCTCTTAATATTTGGAGCCTCTTGGCTGTACTTGATTTTGTGTAGACCGTTTATTGGTGATAATGATAATAATGATGATAATAATAATAATAATAATAATGATAATGATAATAATAATAATAATAATAATAATAATAATAATAATAATGGTGATATTAATAATGATAATAATTGTAATAATGATAATAATAGTATAAAGGATGATAATAGTAATTTCGATTATTATTATTATTGTTATTATTATTATTATTATTATTATTATTATTATTACAGGAACGTCCTTTGTCTCTCAATATATATATATATATATATATATATATATATATATATATATATATATATATATATATATATATATATATATATATATATATATGTGTGTGTGTGTTTGTGTGTGTGTGTGTGTGTGTGTGTGTGTGTGTGTGTGTGTGTGTGTGTGATGTGATATCTGATGTAGAGTAATTACCATTAAACGGCGCCGAGAATCGACCCCGGGTCCACAGTGTGACAGCTCAGCTCACCTTGGCCTCGGAGGTGGTGTGGCAGTACATATTGGGTTGACACACTGAAGAGACCCGGCTACTGTGTTCTCGGGGTTACCCTGGGCAAGGAGAGAGAGAGAGAGAGAGAGAGAGAGAGAGAGAGAGAGAGAGAGAGAGAGAGAGAGAGAGAGTCAGGGCAGGTCAGAGCCTGGTGTGTGTGTGTGTGTGTCTAGCTTCACCCACCCCCCCTAGTGGTGTCAGGATGGTAGTGTCCCCCGTTACATGTACTAATCCTTCCTTATCTCTCTCTCTTTCAGATAACGATAAACCCAGAGGTAAGTTCTTACGGTGGGTGGGTTGTGGGTTATAAGGTAAACACATGGCTTAATGGTAAACACATGGGTTAATGGTAAACACTTGGGTTAATGGTAAACATTTGGGTTAATGGTAAACACTTGGGTTAATGGTAAACACTTGGGTTAATGGTAAACACTTGGGTTAATGGTAAACACATGGGTTAATGGTAAACACATGGGTTAATGGTAAACACATGGCTTAATGGTAAACACATGGGTTAATGGTAAACACTTGGGTTAATGGTAAACACTTGGGTTAATGGTAAACACATGGCTTAATGGTAAACACTTGGGTTAATGGTAAACACTTGGGTTAATGGTAAACACTTGGGTTAATGGTAAACATTTGGGTTAATGGTAAACACTTGGGTTAATGGTAAACATTTGGGTTAATGGTAAACACTTGGGTTAATGGTAAACACTTGGGTTAATGGTAAACATTTGGGTTAATGGTAAACACTTGGGTTAATGGTAAACACTTGGGTTAATGGTAAACACTTGGGTTAATGGTAAACATTTGGGTTAATGGTAAACACTTGGGTTAATGGTAAACATTTGGGTTAATGGTAAACACTTGGGTTAATGGTAAACACTTGGGTTAATGGTAAACATTTGGGTTAATGGTAAACACTTGGGTTAATGGTAAACACATGGGTTAATGGTAAACACATGGGTTAATGGTAAACACTTGGGTTAATGGTAAACACTTGGGTTAATGGTAAACACTTGGGTTAATGGTAAACACTTGGGTTAATGGTAAACACTTGGGTTAATGGTAAACACTTGGGTTAATGGTAAACACTTGGGTTAATGGTAAACACTTGGGTTAATGGTAAACACTTGGGTTAATGGTAAACACTTGGGTTAATGGTAAACACTTGGGTTAATGGTAAACACTTGGGTTAATGGTAAACACTTGGGTTAATGGTAAACACTTGGGTTAATGGTAAACACATGGGTTAATGGTAAACACTTGGGTTAATGGTAAACACTTGGGTTAATGGTAAACACATGGGTTAATGGTAAACACTTGGGTTAATGGTAAACACATGGGTTAATGGTAAACACTTGGGTTAATGGTAAACACTTGGGTTAATGGTAAACACATGGGTTAATGGTAAACACATGGGTTAATGGTAAACACATGGGTTAATGGTAAACACTTGGGTTAATGGTAAACACATGGGTTAATGGTAAACACATGGGTTAATGGTAAACACATGGGTTAATGGTAAACACTTGGGTTAATGGTAAACACATGGGTTAATGGTAAACACTTGGGTTAATGGTAAACACATGGTTAATGGTAAACACTTGGGTTAATGGTAAACACATGGGTTAATGGTAAACACTTGGGTTAATGGTAAACACATGGCTTAATGGTAAACACTTGGGTTAATGGTAAACACATGGGTTAATGGTAAACACATGGGTTAATGGTAAACACTTGGGTTAATGGTA
Source organism: Panulirus ornatus (assembly GCF_036320965.1). Taxonomy (NCBI): domain Eukaryota; kingdom Metazoa; phylum Arthropoda; class Malacostraca; order Decapoda; family Palinuridae; genus Panulirus; species Panulirus ornatus. Next base: position 11,745,937 of record NC_092262.1, on the reverse strand, counting down.
AACACATGGGTTAATGGTAAACACTTGGGTTAATGGTAAACACATGGGTTAATGGTAAACACATGGCTTAATGGTAAACACTTGGGTTAATGGTAAACACATGGGTTAATGGTAAACACTTGGGTTAATGGTAAACACTTGGGTTAATGGTAAACACATGGGTTAATGGTAAACACTTGGGTTAATGGTAAACACTTGGGTTAATGGTAAACACATGGTTAATGGTAAACACTTGGGTTAATGGTAAACACATGGGTTAATGGTAAAACACTTGGGTTAATGGTAAACACATGGGTTAATGGTAAACACATGGCTTAATGGTAAACACTTGGGTTAATGGTAAACACATGGCTTAATGGTAAACACTTGGGTTAATGGTAAACACATGGGTTAATGGTAAACACATGGGTTAATGGTAAACACTTGGGTTAATGGTAAACACTTGGGTTAATGGTAAACACATGGGTTAATGGTAAACACTTGGGTTAATGGTAAACACATGGCTTAATGGTAAACACTTGGGTTAATGGTAAACACTTGGGTTAATGGTAAACACTTGGGTTAATGGTAAACACATGGCTTAATGGTAAACACTTGGGTTAATGGTAAACACTTGGGTTAATGGTAAACACTTGGGTTAATGGTAAACACATGGGTTAATGGTAAACACATGGCTTAATGGTAAACACATGGGTTAATGGTAAACACATGGGTTAATGGTAAACACTTGGGTTAATGGTAAACACATGGCTTAATGGTAAACACTTGGGTTAATGGTAAACACTTGGGTTAATGGTAAACACTTGGGTTAATGGTAAACACTTGGGTTAATGGTAAACACATGGCTTAATGGTAAACACTTGGGTTAATGGTAAACACTTGGGTTAATGGTAAACACTTGGGTTAATGGTAAACACATGGCTTAATGGTAAACACATGGGTTAATGGTAAACACTTGGGTTAATGGTAAACATTTGGGTTAATGGTAAACACATGGCTTAATGGTAAACACATGGGTTAATGGTAAACACATGGCTTAATGGTAAACACATGGGTTAATGGTAAACACATGGGTTAATGGTAAACACTTGGGTTAATGGTAAACACTTGGGTTAATGGTAAACACATGGCTTAATGGTAAACACATGGCTTAATGGTAAACACTTGGGTTAATGGTAAACACATGGCTTAATGGTAAACACTTGGGTTAATGGTAAACACATGGCTTAATGGTAAACACTTGGGTTAATGGTAAACACTTGGGTTAATGGTAAACACTTGGGTTAATGGTAAACACATGGCTTAATGGTAAACACATGGGTTAATGGTAAACACATGGGTTAATGGTAAACACATGGGTTAATGGTAAACACTTGGGTTAATGGTAAACACTTGGGTTAATGGTAAACACATGGGTTAATGGTAAACACATGGGTTAATGGTAAACACTTGGGTTAATGGTAAACACTTGGGTTAATGGTAAACACTTGGGTTAATGGTAAACACATGGGTTAATGGTAAACACTTGGGTTAATGGTAAACACTTGGGTTAATGGTAAACACTTGGGTTAATGGTAAACACATGGCTTAATGGTAAACACATGGGTTAATGGTAAACACTTGGGTTAATGGTAAACACTTGGGTTAATGGTAAACACTTGGGTTAATGGTAAACACTTGGGTTAATGGTAAACACATGGGTTAATGGTAAACACTTGGGTTAATGGTAAACACTTGGGTTAATGGTAAACACTTGGGTTAATGGTAAACACATGGGTTAATGGTAAACACATGGGTTAATGGTAAACACATGGGTTAATGGTAAACACATGGGTTAATGGTAAACACATGGGTTAATGGTAAACACTTGGGTTAATGGTAAACACATGGCTTAATGGTAAACACATGGCTTAATGGTAAACACATGGGTTAATGGTAAACACATGGGTTAATGGTGTTGTTATTATATGTTGTTGGTTTAGTGTGTTTGTTTCTCTGTGGCTCAGGTAAGTGTTGTATTTGTTTGTTGCCGAGGGGATGGTTATGGTTGTGGGTCATTATGGGATATGATTGTTGTTGTTTGTGTTGTTGTTTTGTGTTGGTTGTTTATGTGTGGCATTACTCTTGCATGCCCCCCGCCTTGCAGAGGACGGCCGCGAGGAGAGCCAAGATGGTTGGTATACACATTGCCTCTCCGTTCGTAGTTGACCTTTATGTGATGCCCTGTTGGTTAGCCCGCCCTTGTCTCGTGGTTTGGTTTCCGGAGTACTGTACCAGGATCCACCTGTGGCCCCGTCCTGATGTAGGGGTAGTTAGGATGTAGATGTAGGGGGTTTGGGGTGTTGGCTAGCAGGTAGATGTAGAGGGTTTGGGGTGCTGCTAGCTGGTAGATGTAGGGGTAGTTAGGATGTGGATGTAGGGGGTTTGGGGTGCTGCTAGCAGGTAGATGTAGGGGTAGTTAGGATGTAGATGTAGGGGGTTTGGGGTGTTGGCTAGGATGTAGATGTAAGGGTGGCTAAGATGTAGATGTAGGGGGTCTGGAGTCCAGGAGTGCTGGCTAAAAATACCTTAGCGTTATGTGTGTGTGTGTGTGTGTTAATGTGGTGGTGATGTAGGGGGTGTGTGGTTGTAAGATGTATATATTCCGGGCGTCCATACAGGTCTTTTGTTGGTTTCTGTCCTGTTAAGAGAGAGAGAGAGAGAGAGAGAGAGAGAGAGAGAGAGAGAGAGAGAGAGAGAGAGAGAGAGAGAGAGAGAGAGAGAGTTGTTTACGTGAAGGTTGTGTAAGGTAGTGGAGTGAGGATGTGTTTTGTGCGAGGTGTTGGTGTTGGTGGTGGTACACTCGTGTGTGTATAAGGAAGAATTACGTCACGTGTTGGTGAATGCAGGAAGAGTGTTGGAGGACGTAGGGGGGAAGGGTGGTGGTGGTGTTGGGGGTACGTTGGGGAAGGAGGAGGAGGAAGGAGGTGTTGGGGGACGTTGAGGACAATGGTCCATGTGATCTGGACCACCAGGTCCCCCCCGCTTCTCCTGGGCCACCCCGTACAGTTATTGGCACCAAGTTTGATCCATAAGTCGTTTATATTTGTCGTATTTCTCAGGGACGATTTTACAACTACAAATCTCAAATTATTGAAAGCCAATTTGTTATTGTTTGTTATAATAGCTCGGTGAGCGAGATTTGGAGGGAGGGACACAGAGGAACGAAACTGGTCTATCCTTGGAGGTTTTCCCCCAGTGTATGATATTGCTTTCTGGACTACATTTACGTCCAGCTTGGACAGAAAGGCTGGCGTGGACGTAGAAGTGGAACTGCTGTCTTCTGTCTGTCTAACCAGACTCTCCTCCGTCCATGAAGGAGTCTTA